>NC_092112.1:37241801-37256801 GCF_045679555.1 Salvelinus alpinus | reverse complement strand
AGTACTCTTTATGTTGTGTGTGTGAGGGTTCACATTTTTAATAGCTGACCATTAGTGTCTGATCCGAACCTTAATCTACTGGCTTGGTTATTTTATTTTCCTGTTGTCACTAATAACACAGTTCAAGCAACTATAGTGATGCACAACCAGGCCAACCAGTATAGCTGAGCTCGGCCCAGTTTGTCTCTATAGTGTGAATCAGGCATACATACAGTATTCTATGCATCATCTGCATTTTAACTGGAGTCCGTCTCTGCGACAGCTCGCTCTGTTGTCACTCTGTTGCCATCCAAATGTATATGAAGAGTTTAATTGAAAAACGCTACATATCCATTTTCAGAAATGTTGGTAAATTAGCTTTTATAAATTATGAAAGAGATTGTTGTGGTTTTTTTCAATATCTAATCACGGCACGGGTTTGTTAACGACAAACGTGTGTTTGTTTAAGTCACTTGACTTAAAAAATGCTATATACAGTATCCACCTCTCTCAGATGAAGTACTTCTAGGTTTTACACAGTTAAATGTAACAAATAATTAGTTTTAATAAAGAAATTATACATTTATGACTTCAATATGATTATTTCTTTTTTTATATATATAATTCGATGCAGTAATATGAGATCTGTATGTAAAACATTTCCATTTGACATTTTAGTCATTTAACAGATGCTCTTATCCAGAGAGACTTACATCTTGCTATTATTGGCCTGAAGACTGGGGGTGTTTGTAGTGTCTTTAATGGTAAGTGCATTCATCTTAAAATAGCTAGGTGAGACAACCACATATCACAGTCAAATATACAGGATACAAACATTCCATTTCAGCTAATGGATATGTAGCGTTGTGCCTGAAAAAAAAGTACATTTTCATACACATCTAAAATCTATGAATAAAACATCTGAGAACAGTAATATCTTACGAACCCAAAAGCCATCATTTCTGATGAAAAAAACACAAATGTGAAAAGTTGGTGGATATAGATATTTGGAAATTAACTCAATTGATTGTAGTATTCTTCATTACTAGGACATTTTATTCGCCCCAGCAACCCACAATAAGTGATGCACATTTGACTATACTGTACAGTAACACTTACATATTACACACATACACACTACAGTAGGCAGGGCACTGTATTGTTTATACTAAGTCTATTTAAATGAATTAACTCCCTTTTATTATCTATGTTGCAGTCTTCTTTCTCTCTGTTATGACACATAGACGGGAAAAAGAGCCTGCAGAGAACAAGGTCAGCATTAGAAGCACAACAGACGTCTTCAACTTAAACTTAATATTCAAAATATTAAAAAAATATTTCATTTTATTAGTTTTTTTAGGAGCTGTCTTTTTTGTCTTTTGTCTTTTTCGGGGGGGGGTACTTCTTTCCTTGTCTTTTTCTCTCAATTTTCTTTCATGTAATCAGTGGCGTGTATTCATGGATGCCAAGGGAAGCCAGGCTTCACCAAATATTTGATAATTGAACAAATAAAAAAAAATGTAAATAAATTCTCTTTCATCTTTGTTTGTGTTTTCATAATTTTCTGTCAATTCGCAAGTGGCTGAATCTCAACGGAGAAAATCATCAGAGTGAGGGAAACAGCACCCCTCTGTCTCAGTATGTGTAGCCCATGTATCTGATGCTGTCTGGAACAAAAGAGTACGACATGCTGCCGCTGTAGCATTTGATTGATTGATGCCAGGAAGCATTTGGCCTCCCTTGATTAAAAAAAATTATAAAATAATTAGCCAATCATCGTTGGGCTGAGCTCAACTGTGAGTTGTCCTGGTGGAGCAAAACGCTCCCCACGTGGGGCCAGTTTGGATTTGGCTTCAAACCAATAAAATCACTTCGTAAGAAAAACATCATTTTCAGATAAACGTATCTGTTTCTGCTCTTCTTGTGTTGATGACCTGCAGTAGCTAGCTTGATAAATTGTCCCTTTCCTAACCATGGATGGAGGTGTGAATTAGGACTTCTGGTTTTGACTTAATTCTTTGTACAGGCCAATGATTATGCCGGCGATTCTGATCTAACCATAAGTTAATATATTGTGTCACTGGCCTGAGATGATTGAAGCTCAATATGTAGCCTAGATGTAGCCTAGTAGGCTCACGCTAACTAGCTAGCTAATTTAGCTGGTTCATTGTTGCCCATGCGAGGAAGTTAGGCTAGCACGCATTTTAGCTCGGTAGCCTTTGACAACAAAAACTAAAAGCGTACTGTATGACAGAGCCAAGGACCGTTTTGCCACATGAAAGAGAGAAGGATGGCATTGACTTTCAACTAGTCTACAAGTAGTAGGGTGAGTCAACATTTTTGTTTTACTTGAGCGCGCACACACACACACACACACACACACACACACAGAGAGAGAGAGAGAAATCAGTACCATGGACAGCCACATGATATTTAGCAACATTGATTGGACTAAATCGTTTTTGGTATCTTTAAGTTTGTTTTCAGTGTATTAAACTAAGCATATATAGCCTTGTTGATTTAATGATGTTTAAATGTTTAAGTGGAAATGGTGCTGGAATAGCGGAGGCAGTGCTCCTGTTGTACTTGTGCCGACTTGAGGTAACTCTTCATGGTTCTAAATCACTAGTTGTATAGTAAACTATCGAAAACATTAACTTGCTTGTGTCATATAACTGTTTGTTACATGCAATAATTACCGTAACATAGTAGAAAAGGACATGAACAGGGTTTTACATACCCCCCACGCAACAAAAACACAATAAATAAAAACAAATAAAAAATTATCCAGAATTGTCATATGACTGGTGATCAGGAGCACCTTTCCTTTGAATATGAAATCAGGCCCATCCCTCTTGACATGTTATTTGGTCCCACTTATCAGTAAAATCTTGAGACCTCACACTTTCTTTTCCCAGCCCCTGCTTTTCAAACTGTCTCCCTCACAGTCCCCCCCCCCCTCCCTCCCTCCCATTCATCGGAGTACATTTTCTCAATGAGTGTGTTCTGTCTGTCGTTGGTCGTTCGCGTGCCATATCCTCTCTGCTCCTTGTCTCTTCTGCCTGGCTGAATTCATTGTTTCTGACTGTGCCGGGTGTGAGGCAGGCATCCCGTGGTGGAATGGAAGCCTGCCTTGCTGTTTGGTACTGTGCCTGGCCAGAGCCACTGAGATAAGCTCCCTGCCCTGGGTCCAGACACGCAGACAGACCCAGGGAGGGTGGAGGGGAGTGGAGAGGGGTACTGGCTGACGATAGGGGGCCTGGGCCTCTCCTAGTGTAGGTTGTTGATTGGAAGGAGAGTGGGAGAGTGAAGTAGGGGGACAGGACTGGGAAGGGGATTCTGGCTGACTCAGGATGTTGGGGCTGTGGGTTCAAGCCCCAGTGATGTAGCCTATAGCCTGAAGGGGTGTGGGTTGAAGACACTAATTTTCACGTGTATATAAATATGTTTTTCTTTTTCAAGGTGAATACCTAGGATTTTCCAGAGTTTCCAGAGGGATTTTGACGGACGTTTTGGCCTCTCTTATTACTTTATGATGATCAAGTTCGATCCCATGGTGAATTATTTTGAAGTTCGCTACAAATCGAGATATTTAATTAAATAGGGATCCATTCTAACTACTACGTTTGTGGTCACACAGGGCCACGCACAGGGCCACGCACAGGGCCACGCACAGGGCCACGCACAGGGCCACGCACAGGGCCACGTGGCGACACAGACCAATCACGGGCCGGGAGACTACGTGGAGGCTCCGGTTGACTCTCTTAGGCAGGAAGTAAACGACTACATAGACCATGATCCTTTGCTAGTTACGGCCACTATCACCATGATCCTTAGAGACTTGTTTGGTGCCATTTAGCCCCATTCAGCAATAGGGCGCGCTTCAAATTCAAATCATTCCCATAGGAATACGTGGATGACGTCAGCGCCATCACTATCTACTGGCTGTAATGTCTATGAGTAATTGTCTGGCTGATGCAGAGGAGTTAAACATACATATTTTCTGCCCTTAAAAAAAAGAATCTGTTCAACTCCTCTGCATCAGCCAGACAACTACGCGGCTGGAAACAAAATGACCTGGGGTAGTTGGTTGTCCAAGGTTGTTAGTGCTGACATTCTGCTTTTCAAATGCCAGTTTGTTAATTATGCAAATGACATAGCTAGGCCTGTGACGAGGAAAGCTGGCTATATGCTAGTAGACTATTGACTAGAGTATAGGGGCTATTTAAGCCTAGTCCTGGACTAAAAAGATAAAAAGAGAATGTACAGGTAACTGACAAAATAAAGGAAACCCCAACATAAAGTGTCTTAATAGGGTGTTGGGTCACCACGACCCAGAACAGCTTCAATGAATCTTGGCATAGATTCTACAAGTGTCTGGAACTCTATGGGAGGGATGCGACACCAATTCCATCATTTGGTGTTTTGTTGATTGTGGAAAACGCTGTCTGAGGCACCGCTCCACAATCGCCCATAAGTGCTCAATTGGGTTGAAATCTGGTGACTGAGACAGTCATGGCATATGGTTTACATTGTTTTCATGATCATCAAACCATTCAGTGACCACTCGTGCCCTGTGGATGGGGGCATTGCCATCCTATGGGGCCAAAATAATAGCCATAATAACAGCATTTTTAGACATGACCCTATATAATATAGCTTTTTTCCTTTATTTTCTTAACTCTTCTTGAAATTGCATTGTTGGTTAAGGGCTTGTAAGCAAGCATTTCACGTTAAGGTCTACACCTGCTGTATTCGGTGCGTGTGACAAATAACATTTGATTTGATTCGATTTTTGATATGGGATGGTAATTGCTTAAATAAATCAGGAGCCACACCTGTGTGGAAATACCTGCTTTCAATATGCGTTGTATCCCTCATTTACTGAAGTATTTCCTTTATTTTGGCAGTTACCTGTACATTGAACATGCTCTCTATAACCTATAGGGCTGGTTTCCTAAAACGCAGACTAAGGTTAGTCCTAGACTAAAATACTATTGACACAAAAGCTTAATCTGGAAACCAGCCTGTACATGTTATAGCAAAAGCCATCCATTTTATTTCCCCTCTTCCATCAAAAAAAATTGGAATCAGAAATACGAATTCCTCCTATTTCACTATTCCTCCTCTTTTGCTCCCTTCTCCAGTATCCTCCCTCTCTCCAGGCCTTCTGATTCCCACCATAACCTCTTTTTCTCTCCCGTCTTTGCGTGGAGATGCTATGCGACTCTGGCCGGCTTTCGAAACGGCTCGTCCACATTGCATTAATTCCGAGTAGTGGAGGAATCCAGTATCAGATGTAATGGGTTTGATTCCAGCGCCCTGAGGCCATGTTCCGCAGCAGCCGCTGTAATGGTGGGAGTCTGCCCAGATCCTGCTCTCTCTCTCATCAGAATGCCACTGCTGCTGCTGCCGCGCTGCCTGCGTGCTTTACTGCTGCCTAGATAACGCTAAGGCACACATGCACACACACACTCTCTCAATCTCTATTTCTGTCTCCATCTCTCTTTCTTTGTCTCTGTCTTGCTCTCTCTTTCTCTCTTTTCTCTGCTCTCTTACTACCTCGCTTTCTCTTTCGCTCTCTCTCTCTCTCTCGCTCTCTGCTAGTCTGCCTTCTCACCCTCCGTCCCTCTATTTTCTCTCTCTCTTTCTCTGTTCTCGTTCTCGCTCCTTTGATCTCTCCCGCATATCTCCCTACCTCTCTCACTTTCTAACGCTCTTTATCTAACTCTTTCTCTCGAATTCTCCCAAAATCTGCCTACCTCCCCACCTCCCACCGCCTCACGTACACTAGTCAAAACGCCTCTCCTCCATAACATGTGTTGTTCCCTAATTATTGTCTCTAAACAAGGGGCTCGTCCCCAGCAGTCCTGAATTAAGTGGCTGCTGTTAATCTCTCGGCAGAAGGAAGGGTAATTGTTTTCTTCCCTTCTTTCTTCCTCCTCTCTCCATCTCTCTACACTTTACATTGTAGTCATTTAGCCGACGCTCTTATCCAGAGTGACTTACAATTAGTGCATTCATCTTATGATAGCTGGGTGAGATAGCCACATATCAAAGACGTAGCAAGTACCTTTTTCCTCAATAAAGTAGTTATTAGCAAAGTCAGTAAACTTGTTTATGTGTGTGTGGGGGGAGGGGGTTCATTTTAAGATGAAGAGGCAGGGAATCAGATGTTTTCAGAAGATGAGCAGGGACTGCTTTCCTAGCGTCAGCTGGAAGCTGGTTCCACAGGGAAGAGCTTTGACTGAGTGCCAGGACAGGGAAGAGCTTGGACTGAGCTGAGCGGGAGCTGACCCCCGTAGAAGTAAGAGGGCCAAGAAACCAGAGGTTGCGGAGTGCTCGGGTTGGGATGTAGGGTTGAGCCTAGCCTGAAGGTAAGGAGGGGCAGTTCCCCTTGCTGCTCCATAGGCAAGCACCATGGTCTCGTACTGGACACGATCTTTCTCTCTGTCTCTCCCCGTTTCTCTCCCTCTCTCTAACCCTCTCTCCTCTCCCTCTCTCTCTCTGTTAAAATGAGGCCAAGTACATTCACACCGACTAATAAGGAAATCCGGAGAGTGTTGATATACTGTATCATAACAGAAGAGGAAATGAACTTGACTTGAAAACTGCTGTGCAAGTTATTGTGTTCTTATTGTGTTTCTTGTATTTTCGTACCTTCATTGAATGTTTTATGATGCTAGTGAAAACAATAAGATAGTGATGGGCATCCCGAGTTTTTTCGTAAAGCCACAACATTTGGCTCTGTTCATCGAGCTCCCAAACGGCTCCTCTTTCAAAATTCTTGAAAATCGATCTAGGACCATGAAAAAATGGCAAATCTCTCATTTAAGCCCAAAAAGTAGGCTACCATGATGTCAGATCATGATATGCACATTGCATGTATTTTTTTGCTAGCCAAATTATTCGAAAGATTCTTGAACTGCAAAAAAGAAATGTTGTAAAAATGTTGTCACTTATTTGCAGATAATCGTTGTTTGAAGCTCAAAACAACAGCAGTATTACCAGTATACAAATCAGGGAGTCAAATGAACGGCTCATTCACTGATGCGATTCGGTTCCTAACGTTCACCCCCCCCAAAAAATTATGTTTGTTCGCTAACGGCCAATCACTACAATACGACTTACCACCATTGGAGGCAGTATGGTGGTGATTTTGTTACAAGCGTAAACATGGGAAGTGGGTGCTGTTCCTCAGAAATTTCAATTTCATCGCTATCCGCTGCAGTAGTGTAAAAAAGGGCCACTATTTTTAGCACCACATGTCAGTAAACAGCGACAATCTAACTTGCACTTGCATACATTCCCGTTGGGAGATAAATGGGATAGGAAGCACAGCTATGGCAGAAGTGACTTGACGTAGCAGGTTAGGAGAACTAACGCAGCATGTTAGGAGAATTAACGTAGCAGGTTAAGAGAATTAGGTTAAACTTAGGAAAAGGATTAGGGTTAGCTAAAATGCTACAGTTGTCAGTACCTCCACGATTAAGTAATTCTGCAATCGCATTTTTTTTTGCAAAATCAATAATTCACGGCATAATATGCGAGGGCATCCAAAATTGACCACCACTGCACTATTACCACATGACATAGTAAAATCATCGCAATATTATCTCATTGCAATTTCAACCAATCACAGCACATTTATGGCATAATATGCTTCAATCAAGCCATACATCAACAAACTTTTTGGGGTGACAAATTGGACTCGAACATGCAACTTTTGGTCCGTACCTTTACTTCACCTAGCTACAACCAGTAAGTAGGCCTAACCAGGAAGTTAGAATCCTTGTAGAAGGACCATGGATCAAGACACTGCCAAAACAGCCAGCCAATCACCTTTCTATAAATGTCCTTTCTCTTCCTCCGACTCGATCCCAGCCAAGTTTCAATAAAAATGAAATAAAGATGCCCAAACCCTCCAAAAAAAACGAATGTACTCTTTGCTAATCACATTTAAATATTCAATTAAATATTTGACCCATATGAAATGATGAGGTACAACACTGTACACGCAAAGATGAGTTTAACTTAGTGCAACTCCAGTAAAACTTCCGGCTGCATGTTTTATCATGCATTTAACAGCTATTTTAGCTGTACTGTTTTCTTTTCAGGAATGGAGGTAGCGGATGGAGGGAGGCAGGGATGAGAAGTCGCTGGGGCGGAAATAAAGGTTTATGGCTCGTTCCCTCTCTTTCTCACTCACTCACCTACTCTCACTCTCTCTCTCTCACTCAGGATGAGGTAGAGGGAGGTAGAAAGAGAGCCATACTTATTAATCTGGAAGATAAAACATTTTTTGTCAGGAACTCAGAGTGGAATGTGTTTTATGTGTCTTTGCCTATTTAGTGTGTTCTGCTTTGCCATATGCTATGTTTGTGTGCAGGCACGTTCCTCCCTAAATGTATGCATATGTTCCTGTAGGTAGTGGGGGAGGGTGGTGTGTTAGTATATCCAGCGCTCCTGTTCTGCGGTCGTCCCAGGACAGCCAGGCAGGCAGGCAGGCGGGGTATTCTGTAGCTTTAGCGCTGCCACTGTTGCGTAACGCAAACAGCCCAGCACAATCTGCTGTCCTCTGGCTGTCCCCGCCTGCAGCTGGAGCCTGTGGGCTTTCCCTGCCACCGCCACAAACACAGCGTTGGAGCCACACGCCTCACACACACACACACACATGCACACACACACACGCGCTCACACACATGCGCACACACATTCAGGCACAGACACACAATCCTCTGCACACCAGATGGGGTCCCCAGCCCATTGCATCCATCATATGGTGTGGCTCCCTCTCGCTCCCCCCCTTTCCCTCTCTCTCCCTCTCTCCCCCAACCTCCCCCCTCTCTTCCCCCCCCTCTCTCTCTCCTCTCTCTCTCTTTCCCTCTCTCACTCCTCTCTCTCCTCCTATCCCCCCTCTATCTCTCTCTCTTTCTCTTGCCACTCCTCTCTCTCTCCTCCTATCCCCCCTCTATCTCTCTCTCTCTTTCTCTCGCCACTCCTGTGCTCAGTAACAGGGGATTTCCATCCTTCCAGGAACTCCTGCCAGCTCTGGACCGTGATGATGTGGTGTCTGCTCGTTCTGGGCCCGGGCGCTAACAGTTAGCTCAGTTTCTGGTTAACGCCTGGGCTTGTCGTGCTGCTGACAGCATGACAGATGTGGATGAAGACACTGGAGGACATTCATGTCTTGTCAGGGAAGGCTTCTTCTCAAAGGTCAAAGGGCAGAAGGACCCATGATTTCTCAATGACGTCCATCTTGGTTTGTGTCACGGACAGGAATGAAGAAATAGAGGTGGAGGTCGGAGGGACCAGATGTAGCGTTTTGAAGGGGGTAACGTTACCAAGCACTCTGACTAACCACACATGATATAGTGTCTAATGGAGCAGCGTAATCACATTCACAGAACTAGATTACCTTCGATGTGAACTCATACTGTCAAGTTTCATTTCACCACCCTTTAAAGGGGCAATCAGCAGTAGAAACAATATCAAAGCGTTTTCCGTTTCTCTGTAAAAAGCTGAGGGACGGGGCTGAAGAAATGGAACCTCTCTTTAATTCATCAACAGAACTATGGATGCAAGGACATCAAAATTATAGCTTTAACTTCTCTGCGCTACGGATCCCTTTAGCGGGATCATTTTCCTAAACAACCGCTGAATTGCAGGGCGCAAAATATTACTAAAAATATTTATAATCATGCAATCACAAGTGAAATATACCAAAACACAGTTTAGCTTGTTGTTAATCCACCTATCGTGTCAGATTTTGAAAATATGCTTTACAGAGAAAGAAATCCAAGCTTTTGTGAGTGTATCAATCAATGCTAGAATAGTTAGCCCCAAATTAGCATGGTCACGAAAGTCAGAAAAGCAATAAAATTAATCGCTTACCTTTGATAATCTTCGGATGTTTGCACTCACGAGACTCCCAGTTACACAATAAATGTTATTTTTGTTCGATAAATATTACTTTTATAACAAAAAAACGCCATTTGGGTTGCACGTTATGTTCAGAAAACTACAGCCTCGTTCCGGTCCTGAAAGGCAGAAGAAAATTCCCAAACGTATCTGATTAAAAAATATGACTAAAAATATTTATAATCATGCAATCACAAGTGAAATATGCCAAAACACAGCTTAGCTTGTTGTTAATCCACCTATCGTGTCAGATTTTGAAAATATGCTTTGCAGCGAAAGCAATCCAAGCTTTTGTGAGTGTATCAATCAATGCTAGAACAGTTAGCCTTATATTAGCTTGGTTAGCTTGGTCATGAAAGTCAGCGATCATAAAATTAATCGCTTACCTTTGATAATCTTCGGATGTTTGCACTCACGAGACTCCCAGTTACACAATAAATGTTATTTTTGTTCGATAAATATTACTTTTATAACAAAAAAACGCCATTTGGGTTGCGCGTTATGTTCAGAAAACCAAAGCCTCGTTCCGTTCGACGAAAATTCCAAAAAGTATCCGTAATGTTCGTAGAAACATGTCAAATGTTTTTTATAATCATTCCTCGTGTTGTTTTTAACAAACATAATCGATAATATTTCAACCGGACCGTAACCTATTCAATAAAAGAGAGAAAGAAAATGGAGAGCTACCCCTCTCGCGCGCAGGAACTAATCAAAGGACACCTGACTACTTTTGAAAAATCTCGCTCATTTTTCAAAATAAAAGCCTGAAACTATGTCTAAAGCCTGGTCACAGCCTGAGGAAGCCATTGGAAAATGAATCTGGTTGATACCCCTTTAAATGGAAGAAAGACGGGCAAGGAAACACAGATTTAAAAATCACTTCCGGGTTAGATTTCCTCAGGTTTTCGCCTGCAGAATCAGTTTTGTTATACTCACAGACAATATTTTGACAGTTTTGGAAACTTTGGAGTGTTTTCTATCCTAATATGTAAAGTATATGCATATTCTACTATCTGGACCTGAGAAATAGTCCGTTTACCTTGGGAACGTTATTTTAAAAAATATATAATAATCTGACCCCTAGCGTCAAGAGGTTTTAACCATGTTTTGAGGCTATATAGTGTTTGTCTATTATTATTTTGTTTACTAACATTGGGGTAAACAACATGCTTATATTTTGGATTCTGATGGGGTATGACAGTGGAACAAAGCTCATGAGGCATTTACTGTCTAAGTAAAATCCTTCAGGAATGAATGGATACTTATCATTCATTTAAGTTACAAAAATGTATGTAGCAACTGATGATTTATTGCTCTTTTAACCTTTTAATAAATATCCCAGGGAGCAAAATTACTTTGAAATCAGGTTCATTTTCAGTTCTGAACAAGTGTTGAAAGTAAGTATTTTCCAGATGTTGAAAATACATATTTTCCTTGAAAATATTTGTAATGAACGTTGAAAATGATATTGCCAAATGTCAGCTGTACATACATTCACCTATATCTACAGGTAACTGCCAAAATAAAAGAGGGACACAAAGTATATTGAAAGCAGGTGCTTCCACACAGGTGTGGATCCTGAGTTAGTTAATAAGTGTGTGTGTGTGTGTGTGTGTGTGTGTGTGTGTGTGCGTGTGTGTGTGTGTGTGTGTGTGTGTGCGTGTGCGTGTGCGTGTGTGTGTGTGTGTGTGTGTGTGTGCGTGTGCGCGTGCGTGCGTGCGTGCGTGCGTGCGCATGTGTTTGTGGCATAGTCCCACTAAGGCCCACTGAAGCTGTTCTGGTGGCTCGTGGCCGCCCAACGCCCTAAGACAATATGTTGGTGTTTGCTTTATTTTGGCAGTTACCTGTACATGTCAGTGAAGAAAGCATTATATCACATTCAACATTTTAATTCGAATTTTTAGTGGAAAATTGAAATAATTGAAGATTGCGGTATAGAATATTTACTATTGCTCCCATCTATCACATGTATTTATGTTGGCTTTTTCAAAAGTTTAAGAACTGGCAGTGGTCAGATGAAGAAAGTGAAGAAAACACCAACACTACCATACAGTTCCCAGTAACTGGATAAGAGTGTCATGCTAAAAGCATCAAATGTAAATCAAAAAAATGAACACTTGCCAAGCACAATGGGTATTATTTGAATGAGCACCGCCCCCAAACCATACCTAATTTGGACGGACTAAATCTGAATCCTTCATAGACATCTATGTTTTACAAGTTTGGACAGCACAGTAAAGCTCCGTACAGTAGAGCACAGTAGAGTTTAGTTCAGTACAGTAAAGCCCAGTTTAGTTCAGTAGAAGTTTAGTACAGTGAAGTACAATATAGTAAATTATACTCATTCCGCTTTACTGTACATTACTGTACTGTACCAAATCTGAACAAAGCATAGAAATCTATCTTACATTGGGCCAAATCAAGGCAGGTCCGGACTGGACCAAATCTGAACCATACAGACTTCTATAATGAGTTGATATTTGGTCTTATCCGGACAGAGAAACGACATCTGTGGAGTTGGAATCAAGGCCTGGGCAGATCTTTCCAAAGTCCATGGACTTCAGCATTGGATGTTGGGAGGGTCATCACTAGGATGTGTGATTCTGGGCGTGTGAACTGCCACCCTCAACTAAAATCACACTGATTAATAAAATACATGGATGTGGAAGTAAAATGTTGTCAAGGTTTCCATTCCGTTTGTCGCGTGCGCCAGGGGAGGCATTCGAGACACGACTGACTTGATGTTATTGAAGTGAGTGAGCGGTCAGGCTTGAAGAGTTGACCCAGTTCCCGCCATGGTGCACGGTACACTCCATAGTCCATAGTCCCCATGCTCATATAGGCTAGGTGTGTTCATGAATCATGTATTGATCAAATCCAAACAGAAGCGGGAGGATTGGTCGTTTTTTCCCCATAAAAATAAACAAGGGGAATTATACACCACGGAAGCGTGCAGTCAGACTAAAAATAGAAGCGAGGTTTTTGCCTCGGGATGCAGTTGCATTTTTACAGGTCAGACTGTGATCTTCTCTTGAGCTTCTGAGGATGGAAACGCAGTAGGCCTACTTAGTCCTCACATCTCCTGGTCATTACTATTTCATACGAAGCGGGCATAATGCCCAAACACCTCGCAGACTAAAAGTGCCTTTTCATCACCCAATATACTATGACCCATAGACGGTGTGACACCAAGCATATGACGTGGGAAAATTGGAGTGGCATTACCGACGCATTGCTTAAAGCCTGTCTGTTTCTCTGAGTCTTCATAGAGAAATCAATAGTGGTCTCCAAAAGAATGAATCTGGAATCCACACTACTACCATGGCAGACGGCCAGCTGAGTGATGTGTGCGGTTTAAACGGCCCCCGCATTCTGCCGCGCACGGCCAGCTATCTAGGTGTCTTAATCGCTCGGCTCTCCACTTCTCTCGCCTAGCTCTGCTCTTCTTCCTCATTCCCTCCCTCCCTCTGTCTCCTCATCCTCCTCCTCCTCATACCCTCCCCCTAAGTTCGATGTGATCGGCTCTTGGCCCTGCCGTGAGTTCTCAGTGCGGGCGACAGCGCTGCTGAACATGGCGTCAGACAGGATGATTTTAACAAACCACGACCACCAAATCCGTGTCGGAGTCTTGACAGGTAAATGCAAAATTGCATTGAGTGATTCATATTTCTCTGTGACAATGTGAATTATTTTCCGTTGACTGTCCGTTGGGGTGCCTCTCGCGGGCGTCTCATAGGCTACATGTCGGTTGATTTTGCGTGGCGGCTCTCTCCATCTCTGGCTGATTTTGCAGTTTTCCGCGGCAGGTCAGCGCCTTGCGCCTTGAAGCCCCCTTATTTTCACAGGACTAATTGATTTCACACATCCTTGCATGCGACGGAAAATGACAATGTAGCCCACATTCATACAAACCTGTTCGGTATCATTCGTTGCCATGGCGTTTGCGAGGCGGTTTTTCTCGGTGAAGGGCTCAGTTTTGTGTGTTGAATTATTCATAGCCCGTATCTGCTTCTGCTTGTCAAATCTGAAAATGACAGCTGACCGTGTGCGGAGATAAACATGCTTGCGCTGTATGTATTTCGTTATTGACACGCGGTTGGCCACAGCATTTCTCCAAATGTAGCCCATGACAATTGCTGATGATAAGTTTATGTATTTAAGCGCACAGAAATGCCCGTGTTAATTGCGGAATACATGGCAAAGCAGGCGCAATGAATGATATGTGACTGATTTGTGAATGACATCGCTAATTGAAGCGGCTGGTTAACGTGACTGAGGCTCTTCTGGTTTCGTGAGCAGAATACGAGTCGACTTAGGCTACCGATTGGAAAACGATATATAGGCTTCAAACTGTTATACACAAGACATTGAACATGGCTATTTCTATGTGTTTTTAGGTGTGTTTGCTTTGTCATGTTTCATATTCAGAACTGTGATGTTGAACAAGGCGAATAGTCGTGCGGTGTCATGAGAGGAAAGCAAATGAAAGATACATGTAACCAGAGACGGTTAATATTGACAAATGCAGGCTTGCCTGCTGCTGTAGCGATGCTGTTGAATTGGGGAAAGTGTCGGATGAGAAAACGAGTAATGGAGGTGGCTGGATGATTCAATTCATCGTGATCGCCTATGACATTCTCCCTTATGGTAAATCCGGTTGGAAGATGGTATTGTGTAGCAATGGAGGAATGACTGTAGATCCTGAAATCTGCTAGGGAAACCCCGCTCCCCCCCCCGCCTCACGCGGTAGAGAGAGATGGAGGGAGCGCTAGTGAGGGCTTCAGCGCTGTCCGTGGTGCTGAAACAGCGTCAGTCACAAATTAGTGCGATGGTAAATACACTGCCAGAAAGCGAGTTTCACCACGTTGATAAGCATTCAAGCATAATGTAAACCGAAACAGAGCGGGATCTATGTATGCAGCGTTAGTCCCTCGAATTCTCTTCCCCCCCCCCCCCCCCCCCCAGCCAGTGTGGTGACAGATTGCTAGTTTGATTTTGAGGTGCTATGCTGACTTTTCCTGCAAATATATGCTGATTTTGGCGACGCAGAAACGCAACCCACTTCTTATTTGCATTTCTGTTCCTTTTTGCGTCTCTTTT
>NC_092112.1:37021801-37236801 GCF_045679555.1 Salvelinus alpinus | reverse complement strand
CTCTCTCTCTCTCTCTCTCTCTCTCTCTCTCTCTCTCTCTCTCTCTCTCTCTCTCTCTCTCTCTCTCTTTTTGCTAAAGGAGCAGTGTAGATGTAAAGGCTATTTCTGGGAAACAGACAATAAAAATCTAATCTCTAGTCATCTCATCTCTATCTATCTCTTAAGCGCATAGAAATACTCAATGTAACAACAATACTCAATGTAAATATATCTTAATTGGACGTTGAGTTTGGGAAGAGAGGCCAGCGTTATTTGGTGGATGAACACTCTGATTCGCTCTCACCGGTTCTTGTAAGCCCTCCAGAGAAGTGTGCTCCATCAAATCCATTCCCAAAGTTGGCTAGGTAGGTAAGGACATTGTTGGGAATTTAATTTGGAACGTGTCGCAACGTGTCTCAACTAACAATGCACTCTCATCACTTGTCATTTATGTGAAGTAAAGTTGATGATAAGGGAGAGTGTGATGGATAAGGGTTACGTTTGGCCTTCTGTATGTGAGATAGCCCATGTCAGCACTGAATGCTAACAGTGTTGATACTAGGGATGGAACTTGAATTTGTTGAAGGTTAGCATTAGCATGAAGGCAGCTTGGGCCTAGCCTTGGTCTAGGGAGGATAATCAAGACTGATACTGTGCTGGAAAGAACATTTTAAAAAGACAATATCTTAGCCAGAACAATACGGTTTGTGTTGGCATGGTAGTGTGAAAATGGTTCAAGTCTGGTCTAGAATGGGTCAGGCAAGGTGCTCTCTTGTCTTCTATGATAATTAAAGGATGAAGTCATGGTGGAATAAAGAAGTGTATGTTTAAAGTGATGAGTCACTCTATGGTCTGTCTGTACAGCCCTCCATCCCTACATCCTCATTCATCTCTTCTGGTTACTGGTGTTAATCAGGGCATGGAGGGTAGCATCGATTCATCAGCTTCAGCGCGCCTCCTCACGTTTTTTTTACCCTTCCACATCTCATAGAGCTCTGAAATATAGAGCCCTTTCGTGTTTCAAGTCTTGGGAGAGTGTTTCTGGCTAGCATCTATCTCTCATACTGTTTGCTATTCCTATGAAGTAGTCGTGAGATCTGCCGTCGATGTTTGACTCGGTCAATTTCGTGTCCTCCTGTCTTTTCTGACTGAAAAGCTAACATGGATGACATTTCTTTTTTTGTACAATGTCTATGTCTTTTTTTTCTTATACATACGTTCATCGCATCATTATATTGTCGACTTTGATGCCGCACTCCAGTATCTGCTCTACAAGGATCTGTTTCCTTGGAGACTTGATACTTTCATGAAACTGCATGGATAAGATGTAGGACACATGTTATATTTCTATCATGTTGAAGCTGTTGTTTCGGATTCCTACAATGTGTTACAGAAAGAGTTATTGGAGCTCGTTAGGGATGATTATTCCAAAAACACACTGCAATGTCACTGTGTGTAACTAATGGTGATGGATTGACAGTGTAGTATTGTACAGGAAGTATAATTATTCTGTATTATTACGTACTGTTTTGTCCCAGGAATCAAACCCACTATTTAGGAGTTAGTGCTCTACCAACTGAGCTACAGAGGACCACACTAGTGCCTCAGTTAAATGGTATTTTCACAATGTTTGTATTCATTAGGGAATAGTGTAGTAAAATGTATTGAAAACGACAATGGGTGTTTTAACTTCGTCCCTCCCTCTTTCAGTCCTTGTTCTTCCGTTAACTGCCTAATGAACACAAACCAGGTCTTAGATCATCCAAGAGCATGTTTCCTCCACAGCACTGAGTAGAAGATAACTATGCACAGAGGAACAGGCTAGCAGAGAGCAGCCTCCGTCCATGACTATGCCACAAACACATGCACATACATACACACACACAAACACACACACACACACACACACACGCACACACACACACGCACACACACACACACACACACACACACACACACACACACACACACACACACACACACACATACATACGCGCGCGCGCACACACACACACACACACACACACACACACACACACACACACACACACACACACACACACACACACACACACACACACACACACACACACACACACACACACACACAAACAAACCTCAAGGTCGAACTTGACGTTGGATATTTCTCTGTCTCTCACATGCGCTCACACACTTACACACATGCATGTACACACACACACCTCCCTAATTAGCCTACACTTTGCTGATATATTTAATAATAGCAGTTACATGTCAGCTCATGCTGAACTAAGTTAGCATGGTTGACCTTCAAGATGCAGTAGAACCTTTACTCCAAGAAACTACACTCACACACACACACACACACACACACACACACACACACACACACACACACACATCACTGACAGGAATTAGGAGATGATGATGAGAGGAAGACAGTGGTCTTTTTGCTCAGATCTTCTCTGTGGTGCTGAAGCTATTAAATCTTCCATTCGCTGCCTGCCTCATGCCTTCCACTTCTGTTGCTGGGATTCTGTCTGGGAAGAAAGGCTGTTTTTCCATACTCTGACATTAGTTTTTTGTTTGTTGAGAGAGAGAGAGAGAGAGAGAGAGAGAGAGAGAGAGAGAGAGAGAGAGAGAGAGAGAGCGAGAGCGAGAGCGAGAGAGAGAGAGAGAGAGAGAGAGAGAGAGAGAGAGAGAGAGAGAGAGAGAGAGAGAGAGAGAGAGAGAGAGAGAGAGAGAGAGAGAGAGAGAGAGAGAGAGAGAGAGAGAGAGAGAGAGAGAGAGAGAGAGAGAGAGAGAGAGAGAGAGAGAGAGAGAGAGAGAGAGAGAGAGAGAGAGAGAGAGAGAGAGAGAGAGAGAGAGAGAGAGAGAGAGAGAGAGAGAGAGAGAGAGAGAGAGAGCTAGTCAAGTGAACGCATGCTAAGGGAATGCATGTATTACAAATGTATAAGACAAACTAACTCATGTGTTTTTGACTTTCAGTCCAAAAATCTGCTGTCAAATAGTTACTTTACACTACGATAGCAGCAACTCTCACTAGCAAGACATAACATCACAGTAACAAGCCAATCACATCACAAACACAAGTCAAACATTCCTTGGACAAGAATAGCACCACTGTGAGTGGTACAAGCACAGGCACAGTACAACAGTGTGACTTCTGGCTGTCACCATTGGCAACGGCTACTGTTTCCTCGTTGTCACTCTGCCAGGCTGTCCATTGGCTTGTCACTCGGCCAGACCCCTCCCCCTTGTCTTCTGAAGAGGTGGTCACAGGTGAGGTCTGATGCGACTGATCGATGTGTGACATTTCCAGAAATGGCACCTATTCTCGTCTGAGTTGGGAGTATGTGATCACCGAGGGTATATTCAGAGAGGTGAAACGTTCAGAACATTGCTGATAGAAATGTAATGAGTAGAACTGACATGACGCCCAATTCTGCATGACAGAATATCATATCTGTTCTACAAAATGTGTTTATATCTGAATGCTTTGTGATTTTGGAACCTTCTGAACAGACATATTCCAGGAACGGCACCTAGTCTTCTCTGAGTTGAAAGAATGTGCCCAGTTCAGTTCTCGCCTACCAAAATGACAGGTAGAACACAAATTTCCCAAAAGAAGTACCAGAATCCTTAGCATTTCTCTGGAAGAATCAAAATGGGCTGAACTGAACACACTGCTAAAAATAAGAATGCATTGTGCTTCTATGTAGAACCTTTTTGAAGATATATATAAAGCGAGCCAATGAATACTTTTTGGTTATAGCACCATTTTGTTTTACTCTCTGTCAGTAATATTTGTCCTGTTGCAGTACTTCAAATAAAATCAATTACTTTTCCTGCAAAGTGTGTTTACACTACAGTCGCCATCGAATGAGCACAGTGATTGCCTGCATAATTTACGAATATTGACAGTAATTATATTGGTAATTTGCATGTTCATACATCATTTATATTGACATCAATTTTGCTAAACAATTGCTGTCAATGGTGGTTGGTTGAAAATGTTATAGGAATGTACATGTATGATATGAGGAATTCTCTCTCCTTCTCTGTTACTCTCTTTCTGCTATTCTCCCACTCTCTTTCTGTAGCCCCGTTTATACCAGGTTCTAAATTGCGTTCTTTGTCCTGAGCTTGTCCACATTCTGATTGTGCCCACAAGCATTGTGTCTGGATATCTTACAAGTGTAGACAGATCGGGACAGAGACACCATTTAAATCATCATTATTCTGCCCTCTAAAATCATTGACAGGTGGCACCATTGTCTGATTACATCAATATGTGTCTTACAATACATAAATAAATACATATTATTTAGAAAGAATAGCTGTGAAATAATTGGCATACAGGAAGGGACCAGGAAATCTGGTCACAATGCAGACACAGTGGATGGATAACAGACACATTTTAATACCATGTGTAGACACATTTCTGGTAATCTGGCCATAATCAGAATGTGGACAAGATCAGGACAACAGACCCATGTTTGGAAAAAGGTATAAACAGGGCTTCTGCCTCTCTCTCGCCACCTCTCACCTCACCTGCCTTGTCATTTGTTCTGTCCCCCTCTCTTTCTTTTCAGCTTTCTCTCTTTCTCTTTCACATCTCTCTCCCTCTCTCTGTCTCTTTCTCCACCTCTTTCTCTCGCCTTCCCTGTCTTTTTATATTACCGTACCCCTGTAGGTAAGGGAGTGATGCAGGAAGAGGGGGAGCGTGTAGGTGTGAATAATAGAGGAGTGCAGCGTCCCTCTAATGAGTATATTTGATGGCTGACCTGGCCCGTGTGTGGCCAAGGTGTGCTCTCTCCTCCCTTTCTCCTCCTTTCTACCCCCTCACTCCTGTCCTCCTTGCATTATTGAGCCTCATGCGTTTCTCCTGTTTCCCCTTGTGCTACAGCGAAACACTCTCAGGTCATGACATCTGGACATCACGCGTTAACACAGTACCGGCCCCCATTGGAACAGACTGTACTTTCACACGTGCGGTTGTGGATTGTGGGAACCACACCTGTGATTGACATGTTGGGTGTAGACCATGTTGCTATTTTTAGTCACTACGATGACGAGAGGAGAGTGTTGCAGGCAGGAGATTTCACTTTTTTCCCCCGTCAGTTTATTGGGGATCCCCGGGATCCCCTACTCTTCCTTTTCTGTAAAAACAACATTTACTTCTCTCCCCCCTCTCTTCTCTCCCCCTCTTCTCTTCTCTCCTGTGTTGTGGTGGGCCCAGGTTCTAGTTGTGTCTATAGGGGCTGTGTTGCTATGTTTTAGGGAGATGAGCCAAAGAGCTAAACACCCACCACTGATAAACAGGAGCTCCTCCCAGCATGTTGTCTCAGCAAGGAGAGGCCTTGAGAAGAAGGCCAAGTGTTTCCTCCTGTGTGTGTGTGTGTGTGTGTGTGTTTGTGTGTGTTTGTGCGCACACTTGCATGTGTGTGAGAGATAGAGAGTCTCTGCAGCCTGTGCTCTGACAGTGGGAAGCTGCGATGTAATTGCTGACACCGTCCAGAGGATTGAATGTAATGAAGGTAGCTGCTTACAGCCTGCTTCATTAGTGCAGATGGGCTCGGGGCACTGTGTGTGTGTGTGTGTGTGTGTGTGTGTGTGTGTGTGTGTGTGTGTGTGTGTGTGTGTGTGTGTGTGTGTGTGTGTGTGTGTGTGTGTGTGTGTGTGTGTGTGTGTGTGTGTGTGTGTGTGTGTGTGTGTGGGGGGGGGGGGGGGGGGAGTGGGTGGGTGGGTGTGTGTGTGTGAGAAGACTCCTAGGCCCAGCGTCGTGGGAAATCACACACACTCATGCACTAACACACACACATCACACACACATTAGCAGCATGTGATGGGGTAGAGAGGATAGCTCTTCCAGTGAAGGGAGGACAAAGCCTAAACCCTGTAGACTAGAGTTAGTGGAAGTTCCTACTAGCCCTTTCCTCCAGTCAAATGAGCAAATTTCCCTCTAGTGGCCTCATGGGTGGAATGTTAATCATTTCATAATTAAAAAACGTATTTCAGAAAATCCGGTGTTTCTATGTCAAACGGTTTGGTTATATTTCAGTCTTCTGTGATATAGTGTATTATTGGGATGTAAACTCAGAATAGAATACATTTCAACTCTATATCTGACATGGTACCAGTGTCTTCATTTTTCAAAGCCCATAACCATGTGTGTGAGGGGTATACTTTTGTTTTAAAGTAGATGTGTTTAAGACTACCAAGAAACACTCTGTGTGACCATGATTTAGCCCACTGCGGTAAAAGGCTAAGCTAGTACAATGGGTTGGTAGTTTCACTTTGCAAAGGGAAGTGTTGTTGAGTAGTGTCAGCTAAGGACAGCTAACAGCATGTGGTAATTCCTCCTATAATGTGTAATCTAGTGGAAACCAGTTATCATCCGCACACGAGCTTGAAAATCCCAGCACCAGTTTCAGCACCGCCTTCGCCCAATCCTGATCTGTCCAAATAATCGACGACCCCCCCCCCCCCCCCCCCCAAAAAAAAATGTGAACTGCTGCTGCTCGTAATCACATCATTCTACGTGAGCCTTGACAGTTTCATCTGTCCATGAGAGATGATGTAAGTCTTACCCCATGTTGATAGAAGTGCCAGTTACCTGCTTGTCCTCTGTAGCCAATGGATATCACCCTCATATACAACCTCTGATTGGTGTCATATATGGACCTAACAGAAGAACTATGTAGAATATCATTGACATTCTTTGGCTAGATTGACTGCTGATGAACTTGAGTTTGGATATTTCTCTGTCTCTCACATGCGGACACACACGCATTTACACACACACATGTACACACACACACCTCCCTAATTAGCCTACACTTTGCTGATATATTTAATAATAGCAGTTACATGTCAGCTCATGCTGAACTAAGTTAGCATGGTTGACCTTCAAGATGCAGTAGAACTTTTACTCCAAGAAACTACACACACACACACACACACACACACACACACACACACACACACACACACACACACACACACACACACACACACACACACACACACACACACACACACACACACACACACATACACACACACACACACACACTCACTCTACCAGCAGCATGAGCATAATACCCTCTGATGGCGCATACTGCATCGTTGGTTGCGGCAGCAGAGTTCTGCTTTCTGCTTTGTTCCACTGATTTCACGTCGATTGTCGGGACAATGTGCTCGAGCCGCAGCTGTGCCGATCTGCCTTTGTTTTGCCTTTCTGGAACATCTCTGGCATGAAATGGGATTTGCGGGAACGCCGGGCAGTGACTGGGAGCTGTCACGGCGAGGGCAGTGGCGGGCAACCGGTGGACCAGAGCATGGCAGGGGATGGCACTGCCAACGCCACATGGGGACAAGTCGGACAACCCTATTCCCAAATCGGAGGGATTTAAATCAACGTTCCACTTAGTGAACAACGTTTGAACAGCGTGTCACTTACAATATGCTCCGCGTTCCCTCCTCCTGAATCGCCTTGACAGCTGTATCTCTTGAGGCATGGCTGTCATCATGACTAAAGCCGGGGTCATGTTCAGTAGGCACGAAATGGAAGAAAAACATCTCGAAACGAAGAGAAACCGGGAGGCCCTATCTGAACTCGTCCAATTGGAAATGCTCTCTTCGTTTTTCTGATGCAGTGTTTTGCTACGGTGTGCCCTAATGAACACCACCCAGGGTTTGCGTCAGAGGATGGGTCTTTACTTTCCCAACATGGCTACTGATGCAAGTCAAAATGACTACCCTGGTCTGTATGTGTTCATATCGTAACCCCGATATCTGACCCTGTCAATGACCCAAAACGGTCCCTAACCTTGACCCTTGACCCTTAGCCCGCATGACCCCAACCCTAGCTTTAACCCTAACCCCTGACCCCTGATTCTCATTGGTTTGGTGCTCTTAGAAGTGCTGGGAGCACATCAAGGCAAGAGCAATCAATAGTTGATTTGATTAGCTCCTCAATGCATGTATTTCACTTAAAGCCCCTAAAAGCCGATGGTCGAGAGAGGCTTTTTAGCTAATGTTAACCATCCATTTCTAATACAGCCTAATTAAGTACTGTCCACTTATGGACTCTTATCTTTAGTCATATTAAATTAGCTAAACTATGTGTGTGTGTGTGTGTGTGTGTGTGTGTGTGTGTGTGTGTGTGTGTGTGTGTGTGTGTGTGTGTGTGTGTGTGTGTGTGTGTGTGTGTGTGTGTGTGTGTGTGTGTGTGTGTGTGTGTGTGTGTGTGTGTGTGTGCTTGTGTGTGTATCTTGTGTGTGTTTGCATGCATATGTATGCACAAATCACTGACCACGTCATGTCCCTGATGGGAGGTGGGTTCCCCTGTATCGGCAGCTAGCAGGAGAGGACATGCAGCTGGGCGCATGAGGTGGGGGATAGAGATCAGACATGTGCAGGAATATTAATGGCCGCAGATTCCTATAGAAATCAATAGGATCGCTCGCAGAGCCTTCAGAGCATTAATAAGAGAATAGTACCTAAGCTTACCAATAGAGAGGCGATGGTGCTGGGTCATATTCATTTTGGCACACTGTAGTAAAATGTTTTTGAATGGAAAACGAAAACAATCTGTTCTTATTAGACAAAACCAGGTACCCACTCTTCAGTTTTATGCCAAATGAATACGACCCAGAACAATCACTAGTGGAGTTGGATGATGGTCGAATACATGAAAATAGAGTCCAAAACAGCCACCATTGCAATTCTATGGTATATAAATCATATGGGTCCTTAAGGTGGACCCAGGGTTGTCCTGCACACTGCCTGATAGTCCTGTGAACAGCATAGATAGTTGTGCTACATTGCTACATAGTATTAGCTCGGGCTGGGAATTTCCAGGGAACTCACTATACGATATTATCACTATACTTCGGTGCCAATACGATATGCGTTGTGATTCTCACGCTAGATGCGGTAACGAGGTCAATAGAACTCAACCAAAACAATAGCAATGGCATGGAAACGCGAGGGGGAAATATGCCGTGGGGGGAAAAGCCTGAATCTCCTCATTGCCCCCCAGAAAAATGTGGACTATTGTTTATATTTATATTTCACACTATGCTGAGGTAAAAATCTGAATATAATGCTTGTATGGATGTCAACCCCAACACATGTACACGTCATCATCACCAATCAACTGCATTACAGTTAAAAACTACTTTGACTACCACCACTGACGTCTGTATGCTAGCTATGCTACCAGCTTATACAAAAGGGAGTTAGCATTTAGCAGCCACTTCTTCTAAACCTGAAAAGGGACAACTTCTAAATGCTATGCCAACGAAAACAGCCAAATATATTCAAATCTGTCTGTAGTACCCACATTGGGCCTGTTATGACGGATTTGATGACTACCTACTTAGTTAGATCAGTAGTCTGTAGAACTTACCCCAAACCGCTATCCTTCTCCTATCCCCTGCTGCAGAGAGATAAGAGAGAGAATTATCAAATGATTTCAGATCAGTCATGGAAATATAGGTGATGAAGACATGTCGGCTCACTATTTAAAAAGAAGATGGAGGACAAGCTATAGGATGTAAAACATCAGCATTTTGGACAGGTACAGCCGACTAGCGCTAGCTAACGCAACCAAGCAAAACACCAATACAAATAAAAATGGATACTTGGAGTCAAAGTATCAATGTAATATTGTTCCAAATAATATTGCGGTATGCAACTGTATCGTCTTTTTCCCCCTCCATCACTACTGTCAGCTCCCAATGGAGGGGTCAATGCTATTTATCTTAATGTATCCTCTTATCTATCCGGAGATGTAGTGTGTTTGACATTACAGTAACAATCTCATCTTCAAAGGTCACTTGGACTGGATAAAAAGCACTGTTCATACATACATGGTGCAGTATGCACACACACACACACACACACACACACACACACACACACACACACACACACACACACACACACACACACACACACACACACACACACACACACACAGTATACTCTTTCTCAATCACTCACTCACTCATTCACTCACTCACACACCACACACCACACACGCAGTGAGAGCCACACACTGCACGCTAACAGGAGCAATATGCAAACAGCCCCTCTAAATGCCATGAGAGAATGAACTAGCCCACTAGCCCTGGGCTCTCCCAACATGGAAATGTCATGCTAAGGGGTAAACTGCTGAGGTTGCCTACTATACTCTTCTACTGACTTGATTATAAAGTCATCGTCATCATGGCCACATCGTCATCAGAGCTCTGACCTTGTTATACTAGCCCCATGAGTTATTATTAGTAGCCCAGCGGTTGGAGCGTTGGGACGGTAAACGACAGTTTGCCTGTTCGAATCCCCCGAGCCGGCAAGGCGGTAAAATCTGCAGTTCTGCCCTTGTACAAGGCAGTTGACCACTGCCTTGTTCCCCGGGCGCCGATGACGTGGATGTCGATTAAGGCAGCCGCCCCCACCTCTCAGAGGGATTCAGAGGGGTTGGGTTAAATGTGGAAGACACATTTCGGTTGAATGCGTTCAGTTGTGCAGCTGACTAGGTTTTCCCTTTCCCACTTTCCCTCGTATGCGTGATTCATATTCACGAGGGGCCGTGGACAATAGGGGGGCCCCACCTTCAATCCCTCCAATCACATTGATCTGACACCAGTGACAAGGAAAAGAGAGAGTTAGAGAGAGAGAGGCCAGAAAAGAGAGGTAGAAGTGATGATTGGAAAAGGAGGAGAGAAGAGGGAGAAAGAAGGAAGGAGATGGGGAGGGAAAGAGAGGAGAGATGGGGAGGGAAAGAGAGGAGAGATGGGGAGGGAAAGAGAGGAGAGATGGGGAGGGAAAGAGAGGAGAGATGGGGAGGGAAAGAGAGGAGAGATGGGGAGGGAAAGAGAGGAGAGATGGGGAGGGAAAGAGAGGAGAGATGGGGAGGGAAAGAGAGGAGAGATGGGGAGGGAAAGAGAGGAGAGATGGGGAGGGAAAGAGAGGAGAGATGGGGAGGGAAAGAGAGGAGAGATGGGGAGGGAAAGAGAGGAGAGCAGTAAAGGGAAAGTCGAGGTGGCGTTGCGGTGACACTGAAAAAGAAATGAAAGAAGTAGTAAGGAGAGAAAAAGTCCCCGTCTTCCCCCCACTGCACTGTGAATGGTCTTTTCTCCGTGGCTTCATTAGTAAGTGTCTCTTCAATATTTATGGTCATGTTAATAAACCATCAATAAGACAGGGAATTTGCGTGCAGAGCTGCGGGGGCTCCACCAAGCAGCCTTCTCCGCCTGGGTTTAAGCAAAATGATCATAAAAATGTTTAGGTGAGTGCTAAGGAAGAGCGGGCGAGGAGAGTCAAAGAGAGATTACTAAAAAGAGGATGGGAAAGAGTGATATTGGGCCCTGGCTATACAAATTAGAGAAAGTATGAGATTGAGTACGAAGTATCTCCATTTGAAAGTGCTTTTTAGTACACGACTAGGATTCCTCTGGCTGGGAAACTGTCCTTATAGGAGCTTGTATGGCTATTGCCTATACATGAGATAGACGAGTAGCGAACAGTGTTCTGACTCGGTGTGAGTGTGTTGTGGTGACCCAGGAGAGAATGTGTGAGTGTGTTGTGGTGACCCAGGAGAGAATGTGTGAGTGTGTTGTGGTGACCCAGGAGAGAATGTGTGAGTGTGTTGTGGTGACCCAGGAGAGAATGTGTGAGTGTGTTGTGGTGACCCAGGAGAGAATATGTGAGTGTGTCGCGTCGGTGTTTGAGTGTGTCTATTTCAGTGTGTTTTGGTGGTCAGTTTGAGGGTGGTGTATCGGGTGTCGGTGTACTGCGGTTGGAGTGTATGTGAGTGTTCATGCCCGTGTGTGCGTACATGTGTGGGCAAGTGTGTGTGTGTGTGTGTGTGTGTGTGTGTGTGTGTGTGTGTGTGTGTGTGTGTGTGTGTGTGTGTGTGTGTGTGTGTGTGTGTGTGTGTGTGTGTGTGTGTGTGTGTGTGTGTGTGTGTGTGAGAGCATCCATCCGTCCGTTCATCCGCTCAACCGCTCGTGTGTTGCGTGCGCGTGTACATGCATTTTGGTGTGTGTGTGTGTTTGTCCATTCATCCGTCCGTGAATGTGTGTGGCTCCAGTGCCAGGGTGCTGACTAAGTGCCTGGCCTGGCATTGGGGCCCAGTCTCTCTCATGTTTTATGTATTCCAGTGGAGACTGCCAGGGGGAGCAGACCTCTGAAGCTGGGGTGAACACTGAGGGTCAGCACAATCACTCTTTCTCTCCTTCTCCGTTCCTCTCTCTCCTTTCCCTGTATCTATCTAGGACTATCTTTAGATGTCCCTCTCTCTACCTCTCTCCATCCCCCTCTCGCACTCTCTTTCTAGCTCTCTCTCCATCTGCCACCCCCCCGATCCTCCATGTCCACACTCTTACACTCAAAGACTTAAGGAGTGTGTGCTCGAGTTCCCATTTGTGTGTGTTTGTGCGCATGAGTGCCCTGTTTCCGTGTGTGTGTGTGTGTGTGTGTGTGTGTGTGTGTGTGTGTGTGTGTGTGTGTGTGTGTGTGTGTGTGTGTGTGTGTGTGTGTGTGTGTGTGTGTGTGTGTGTGTGTGTGTGTGTGTGTGTGTGTGTGTGTGTGTGTGTGGATGGCTATCTGTGTTCTCCCAGTAAGATCTCTTTTCTCTCCAATTATCTCTCCTTCTATCTCCCTCCATCTCCTTTTTTCTCCCTATCCTCCTCCCCTCTCCTCCTCCCCCTCTCCTCCTCCCCCTCTCCTCCTCCATGCCCTCCTTTCTCTCCCCCATCCCTCAAGTCGTGTTCAGTGCTCAGCTGAACTCTCAATGGCACTGTTGCTCTCCATGGTGCTGAGACAGCCTCTCTAGACATTTCTCTCCCTCCCTCCCCTCAATCTCCTTTCCCTGCTCCCCTCTCACTCCCCTCTGTTCTTCAGACCTCTCTCTTCTGTCTCCTCCCTCTCTCCTTCATATTTCCTCTCTGTCTTTCCTCCTCCCTCTCCTCTATTTGATCTCTCCTCCCTCTATTCTCTCCTCTCCCCTCAGTCCCTCTCTCCTCCTTCTGTCTCCTCCCCCTCTCGTCTCTCTATCTCTCCTTCAGTGTGAATTGCACTCTTAAACCCATGTTTAAGTGGTTGGGATTTGGGCTCCATCCCCCCAGCCCTCCACCGATCACCCCCTCTCTTCTTCACAGCCCAGCCCAGCATGGAGCTGTCTCTCTTGGGATGAGGAGGGCTTGGCTTCGCCCTGACTGGGCCTCAGCTGGGCTGGTGGAGTAGCAGTCATTCTCTGCACATCTGCGGAGAGAAGGAAAGAGAAAGATAGTGTGGGGTTTGATTGAGCAGTGTGTGTGTGTGTGTGTGTGTGTATGTGTGTGTGTGTGTGTGTGTGTGTGTGTGTGTGTGTGTGTGTGTGTGTGTGTGTGTGTGTGTGTGTGTGTGTGTGTGTGTGTGTGTGTGTGTGTGTGTGTGTGTGTGTGTGTGTGTGTGTGTGTGTGTGTGTGTGCGTGCGTGCGTGTGCGTGTGTGCGTGTGCATGTGCATGTGTAGACTCCTAGGTCCAGCGTCGTGTGCAACACACCTGCACCGATTCTGCCTGAACATGTGGGAAATGTAGTTCACTAACGAAACGTGTTCAAATACCTATTAGCTGCAGTGCTAGAGTGTCTACCAGTGCTGCTACTGTTTGGGCTATTTCCTCCTCCGGTTGCTACCCCTCCGCAGTAGCAGGTATAGCGTAGTGTCGCACTGACTCCTCTCCCTTACGTAACACCCCACCCTAATTTAGATCGGACTTCGAATAAACCAAAATCAAGCCATTGGTTGGCTTCCCTTGTAGTTGGATATAAATAGCGTTTTTCAATCTTATCTGGAAACAGTGTTGTAGAGACGGGAGAGGCTTTGAAATGCAGCCCTGCCGATTAGGATCCTATTGTTCCACTCTACACCCCCTCTCTTCTCCCGGCTGCTTACAGTAAGCCCCGGGATCTGTGTGTGTGTGTGTGTGTGTGTGTGTGTGTGTGTGTGTGTGTGTGTGTGTGTGTGTGTGTGTGTGTGTGTGTGTGTGTGTGTGTGTGTGTGTGTGTGTGTGTGTGTGTGTGTGTGTGTGTGTGTGTGTGTGTGTGTGTGTGCTCGCTCGCTCGCGCGCTTGCACAACAGTAATTGAGATTGGCTCTGAGTGTGTGTGTACACGTGTGCGATGTGTCTTAGTATGTATGATCTGTGAGTGTCGGTAAGTGATTGCTTGTGTGTGCCTGTCTGTGCGTGCATGCACACATCACAATTCAGCGTGCATTCACACTCACATGTGCGTGCGTGTGTAACTGCCGGGTGTGTCTTTCATGATGGACGTTGTCCTCCCGCTGCTTACCCCACTGCTCCACTCAGAATGAACAAGGTTGCTAAGATACGCTAGACTTATACGACATCAGGTTATCTGCCATTATTGCTGTTGCTATATTTTACTCAGCACCGTCAAACCGTTATTAATTTGGAAATTTACCCCACCACAGAGTTATACGACGCTGCTGCTGGTATTTGTCGCACCACTGCCTCCCTGCTCTACCCTAGGAGGAAGTTGTGAAACATTTAATGCCCCTAGTAAAATGTCATTCCCACCCCTCGACAAAGTGGGGGCGGATCCACACCTCGATTCATCATTAAGCCCATTTAATCCCAGGCCTCCGGCTCTAGTGGTTCCATTTGACACGGAGCAAGCCAATAAGACGGAGGGAGGAAGGGAGGTGATGTCATTTCTGAGGAGACTGATTGGTTGAGGGAGGTGTGAGCCCTCCCACCTGCAGATATCATTTGAATCCAGTGGTTGGTAGACCCTCATGTTGGTGTGCTCCACCACTGGAAGGGCATTGGCCCTGAAACAGATGAATACAGAAGACAGTGGAGATGCCAACAGCAGGGTTTAGCTGTGGTATTATTTTATCATGGGAAGGTAAACATGTTTGATGTGTCTATTCGTATTAATTTACAATATTATAATATGTTTGATGTGATTTTATTGCAAATTCAGGATGTTGATGGAGATTCCAGATAGGCAGGATTTGGTCAGGATGAAAAAGCTGTTATTTCCCTAAACTTTTCCTGGTTTGAATATCCTTTTATCCAAATTCATCTTCAATTTGAGAAAAATAAAAAAGCGGACTCAATTTACTGTTACTCATTGTGACACCTATTGAGAAACATGTAGGTAACTATGCAAAACAAAAGTATTAAGAGCAGCAAAACCAGCCAAGTAAAATAGCAAGGTAATGACTGACCTATTCAGAGAGGAGCACGCATCAGCATGAGCTAGAGGGAGCAAGGTCTGGGCCGGGGGTGATTTGTGGCTGAAGTTGTGATCTGGACCTGTGTGTGTGTGTGTGTGTGTGTGTGTGTGTGTGTGTGTGTGTGTGTGTGTGTGTGTGTGTGTGTGTGTGTGTGTGTGTGTGTGTGTGTGTGTGTGTGTGTGTGTGTGTGTGTGTGTGTGTGTGTGTGTGTGCGCACTATTTAAAAAAAAAGTGCTATCTAGAAGCTAAAAGGGTTCTTCAGCTGTCCCCATAGAACCCTTTGAAGAAACATTTTTGGTTCCAGGTAGAACCCTTTTGGTTGCAGGTAGAACCCTTTCCACAGAGGGTTCGACATGGAACTCAAAATGGTTATATTTCAAAATGGTTATATTTCTGAGAGAGAGAGAGAGAGAGAGAGAGAGAGAGAGAGAGAGAGAGAGAGAGAGAGAGAGAGAGAGAGAGAGAGAGAGAGAGAGAGAGAGAGAGAGAGAGAGAGAGAGAGAGAGAGAGAGAGAGAGAGAGAGAGAGAGAGAGAGAGAGAGAGAGAGAGAGAGAGAGAGAGAGAGAGAGAGAGAGAGAGAGAGAGAGAGAGAGAGAGAGAGAGAGAGAGAGAGAGAGAGAGAGAGAGAGAGAGAGAGAGAGAGAGAGAGAGAGAGAGAGAGAGAGAGAGTGTGTGTATGAAAGTTCCTTGGTGGTATAGGGGAAGCCCCATTAGTGTGGCATCCCTGGGAGATAATGAGAGCTGACTGCTTTATGCCCTGGAAATGATTGACTGGCTGGGACATCCTAGCACACCATGAATCCTTCCTGTTAACTGGGCCCACACACCACATACACACCAGCCACACCACATACACACCAGCCACACCAGCCACACCACATACACACCAGCCACACCACATACACACCAGCCACACCAGCCACACCACATACACACCAGCCACACCACACACACACCAGCCACACCAGCCACACCACACACACACACCAGCCACACCACACACACCAGCCACATCACACACACCAGCCACACCACACACACACCAGCCACACCACACACACCAGCCTCACCACACACACACACCAGCCACACCACACACACACCAGCCACATCACACACACACCAGCCACACCACACACACACCAGCCACACCACATACACACCAGCCACACCAGCCACACCACACACACACCAGCCACACCACACACACACCAGCCACACCAGCCACACCACATACACACCAGCCACACCAGCCACACCACATACACACCAGCCACACCACACCACACACACACCAGCCACACCACACACACACCAGCCACATCACACACACACCAGCCACACCACACACACACCAGCCACACCAATCACCTATCACACATATGGCCTTGGGTCGATGTCTTCTCTAATCTCTCCTAGTGGCTTCCCTTATTAGATATTTTCTTCTTTTCTTTTCTTTTCTCTTTTACTCTTTTACTCTTTTAGTCTTTTAGTCTTTGAGTCTTTTAGTCTTTTAGTCTTTTAGTCTTTTAGTCTTTGAGTCTTTTAGTCTTTTAGTCTTTTAGTCTTTGAGTCTTTTACTCTTTTAGTCTTTGAGTCTTTTAGTCTTTGAGTCTTTGAGTCTTTTAGTCTTTGAGTCTTTTACTCTTTTAGTCTTTGAGACTTTTAGTCTTTTAGTCTTTTAGTCTTTTAGTCTTTGACTCTTTTACTCTTTTAGTCTTTGAGTCTTTGAGTCTTTGAGTCTTTTACTATTTTAGTCTTTTAGTCTTTGAGTCTTTTACTCTTTTACTCTTTTACTCTTTTACTCTTTTAGTCTTTGAGACTTTGAGTCTTTTACTCTTTGAGTCTTTGAGTCTTTTACTCTTTGAGTCTTTTACTCTTTGAGTCTTTGAGTCTTTTACTCTTTGAGTCTTTGAGTCTTTGTCTTTTTATCTTTTCGTATTTTTATCTTTTTGTCTTTCCTCTTCTTTCCTTGTTCACTTTCTTATATAAATGTTATCTCTTTCTTTTTCTCACTCCTCGATCACCATTCCTCCCTTCATCTCTTCCCTTCTTCTCTTTTCTCATTATATTCTTCTCTCTTAGTCTCCTCTTAGTCATCTTTCTTTTGTTGTCATTCCCTCTCTTTTCCGTCTCTTACCCTTTCTTTTACCTCTCCTACTCTGTCTCCATCTCTCTGATATGTGTTGGGGCTCATATTAACCCTTTACAAAGTGAGTGTACACCTGGATCCCATGTGGATGCTGACTTCAATGTTCTCAGTGGAGCTGTTCCGCCCTGCATAATGCTTCTAAAGCACCGGTCTCCTGCTCTCCTCCCACTCATACTGCTAGCCTGGGGAGATACAGGCACTCTAGCTAGTCTAGAAGACACTCACTCACACACACACACACACACACACACACACACACACACACACACACACACACACACACACACACACACACACACACACACACACACACACACACACACACACTCACTCACTCACTCACAGACACACGCACACACGCACGCACGCACTCACTCACACAGACATAGACACACACACACACACACTCACTCACTCAGACAGACAGACAGACAGACAGACAGACAGACAGACAGACAAGACAGACAGACAGACAGACAGACAGACAGACAGACAGACAGACAGACAGACAGACAGACAGACAGACAGACAGACAGACAGACAGACAGACAGACAGACAGACAGACAGACACGTAGACACATACATACAAAGACACTCACACATACAATATGATACACACACACAGACACACAGACACATACACACATATATACAGGGACATAGAGACAGATGCAGACAGATCAGCTCGCCATGCTTATCTATGGAGAAACTCCATGTCCAATTCAACTGACAGGAATGAAATGGAATTGACCCAAACTCGAGTCTAGACCAGCCTGGTCACGTGTGACACAAGTCAGTACTCAGCATACGTCAATGTCTGAGGACGTCGGGAGATGACATGGAAACCAGCCACTAGGGGCAACAGTGAGCGCTGTTACACTGTGGATGGGGATGGTAGATGGGAGTATGACGTGGACTTGTTGGGATGCGGACTGTCTGTGGGTCATGGGGAATATGGTCAGAATCATTGCAGGCCTTGCTAGAGGTGGTCTAAAACTGCTCTGATCTTCTCCAAGTGGCCCTTATGCCGGGTACACACAACCCGACTTCGCCACCTTTTTTGCCTTCCCCGACATATTTTCATGATCGGAGTGAAATCTTATGAACTTGGGCTAGGATCAGTACGTCGGAACTCGTGTAGTTTGAGCGGGTCATGGCCGCACCGATGATGGCTGTTCCATTCTCCAGAACCCTGTCGGATGTCCCTGTCATTTTTTGACATGTCAGAAATGTTGGTTGTGCAACTGCAATTTGTAGTATGAGCAGTGCTACAATGTGATTGGGAAATGACTACCGCAAATAACCAATGAGCACTCAGCATGTGAAACCAAAACAATGACGGGATTCGATTAATCCGGTCGCCCAGGTAGGTGTTTTTTTGCAGCAGGTGCAAATTGATTGCATTGGTTTTGGAACCAGGCTGCCTCCCGGGCGTGAGCCAGGTCCCCCTTTCAAAGCCCACGGTGAAATTGGTTCAAAACAAAAGTGACGTACTGTAATTAATCATGTGGAGTAATGAGTAGGATTCTGTGTTTTCACATGCAAAAAGTGATGGCTTTAGATTTTTTATTTTGAAACGTTTTGTCTCCCTTCCCGATAAAAAATAGTTTGAAAATTCTAGCATGTTTTATGGAAGAGAGATTGTATGTTGTATGTTTCTGGACGATGCACCATGCTACCTTGTTGACAACACGACCGAGCGGCGCAGATTACTGTTCCTTATGAGAAGGGTGCTCCTCCCTCACCGCTTTTGCCCTCGCCCGTCCCCCTCAGCATAATCGAATCTGCCCAACCATGGTGAAGAGGAAAGCAACAACAACACGTACCATGTGGACCGAAGTAACTGAAGCTGTGGAGAGAACTCAGCCTTTATCAATATTAAAAGTTAGATATAACCTCCAATTCCCTCAGTAGAATAGAAAACTCCATATTGTTTACATCTGTCCAGCTATTGGCGGGTCCATATGCTGCGCCTCTTTTTTGATGTTTCTCCACATAATAATGTGCCCTCTAATAAATCAGCTCGCTGTTTGCGTGTCGGCATTTTTCTTCCAGGGCAGGATCAATTAGGGAATCATGGTGTAATGTGAGCACCCACATCCTGGGGTTGAGGATGGATAGAATGGAAGATTTGGAACAAGGAAATCGGGAAATGTGAGCGTGTCTAAGTGTATGCCCAGCAGTACTGTAACTAGTGATCTGGGATCCGTATTCCCTGTCCCTGGTCTAGCGTTAACTCTTTTAGGTTAAAAGCATGAACTGACTTGAGATCAGTGCCCAAACTGAAGTTGTGATTGTTTTGTTTAACTGCAGTGAAGCAGACTTGCAGTAGGCTTAGAGGGAGGAGCTGGATGGTGTCGGTTGGAGGAGTCTAAATGGCCAGCCACTCCCATGCTCCTGAGCTGCAAGCTTACCTGGGAATAGGTGCGGAGCGGAATCCACAGTGTCATGGCCGACCATCTGCATTCCTTCCCTCCTTCCCTTCCAGCTCCTGCACAGGATCACATTAATATTCCTTTGAAGCCTGTTTCAACTGCAGCCAGATCTCCCTCCTCACTCGCTCTCTCTCTCTCTCTATCGCTCTCTGTCTCTCTCTCTCTCCTTCGCTCATCTCACTCTCCTTCTCCCTTACACTCTCTCATTTGTACTCTCTCTTTCTTTCTCACTGTATTTCATTGTCCTTCTCTCTCCCCCTCTTCTCTCTCTCCTTTTTATCACTCTCCCAGTTATCCTACTTGAGGGAGGGACACACCTGACTCGTGTTGCATTACCTTTAGTCAGGAGTTCCCCCTATCACAAACACACACGGATAGACACAGAAAAGGGTGGTGGGTGCCGATGCCTTTGACAGAGCATGTTGATTGGTTCAGAATGGTTGCTGCCTCTTGTAGGAGAGTGGAGTAGCTATTTTTAGATCAAGGGGTAGCTGGGTGAGAAAGACTGAGGAGGGGTGGTTGTGTGTGTAAGGAATACTGCAGTCTTAAAGGAAGTTCCCCCTTCCACACACACACATGCACACACACGCATACACACACAACGAGCACACACGCACATACACACACACACACACACACAGCATTGTCCCTCTAATTCAGGGTAGTGTGTGTTCCACGTGCCCGTTCTCTCTCTCTCTCTCTCTCTCTCTCTCTCTCTCTCTCTCTCTCTCTCTCTCTCTCTCTCTCTCTCTCTCTCTCTCCCTCTCTCGCTCTCTCTCGCTCTCTCTCGCTCTCTCTCTCTGTGCAAATGTCAGCAGTCTCCAATGTATTTTCCAGAGCACTGGCCTACACTCTCTGTTTACCTCTGTCCCCACAGCAATCCCTTTATCCTCACTTCCCCCTCTTCTATCTCATCCCTTTCTCTCTCTCATTTTCCTCACCCTCCTCCCGCTCTCTCACCCCCCGCTCTTGCATTTTCCTCACCCTCCTCCTCTCTGTCATCCCTTTCTTTTTGTCTCCCTCTCTCTCCCCCTCCCCCTCGCTCTCTCCCCCCTCCTGCTCTCCATCCCTCTCGATCTCTCCTTCTCAGCACCCCCCCTTCACTTTTCCCTCTCCCTCTCTTTTTGTCAGTGGTTAAACATTTAACCGTTTCCTGGCGTCCACGTCTCGTTAGTTGTGCTATGGAGTTAGTTGGGTGCACTGATGATGCATTGTCGCATTATACATCTGCCTATTTATAAAGTGATATTTTTGTATCTTATATAAGCTCGCCTGTCCTTAGTAATCACTTAGACCATGAAACACCTTGTCTCTTTCTTAGTGATGTCTGTCTGTCTCTCTCTCTCGCTCTCTCTGTCACTCTATCTCTGACCACAATGATGACTCATGTGGCTCACACCTGCTCAACAGTCACGGGGCACAGCAGTTGCAGATGTGTTAGCGTGTGTGTCTGTGGACTGGGGGGGATGCTTTTGTAATGTCTACATATTGGCCCACTTAACTGATGAGTTCTCTCTCTCTCTCCTGTTCTCTTCATCCAGTGAGTGACAGCTGTTTTAGGAACCTGGCAGAGGACCGCAGTGGAATCAACCTCAAAGATCTGGTGCACGACCCCTCCCTGTAAGTCTTCCGACTCTCAACCTCCAGCACATTCTACATGAGACAAGGGGACCATACACACGCACGCACGCACACACACACACACTCACTGGCTGCTCAGCCTGGTCGTTAGACCGTTAATCATCCTTAACAGTGACACACACATAAATGTCCATATGTTCTAGCATGTGTTGATCTTCTTACACCTTAGCACCACTGGTGCCATAATCCTAAAGCATCTCAGAGCATGACTGCTGATCTAGGATCAGTTTTACCTTCTCGATCATAATGAATAAGATGAAATGGACGGGGGAGCTGATTCCAGATCAGCACTCCTACTCTGAAACACTGGTGTTGCCCCATGGAAACCCTGGTCTGCTCTTATATGTTATAATAGCACGGGTGTGTTAGTGTATTAATGTCATAGGGCCTGTGCTGTAGCCCTCAGCCCAATCTAACGCCTGTCTGTCTGTCATGTCCTTTAGGGTGTAATATGGAGGCCTATGTGTGGAAGCCTGTGTCATGTCTCATACGTCACGCTGTCTTGGGACACACTGATGGAGCCAGCGCTGGCGCCACTAACTAGCTAGACTGTCAACCGGGCTGTCACACACTCATTAGCGTGTGTGTGGAGAGGAGGGTTGGATGTGTGTGTGTGTGTGTTCCTGGATGCATGCTTGCCTGTGTGTGTGTGTGTGTGTGTGTGTGTGTGTGTGTGTGTGTGTGTGTGTGTGTGTGTGTGTGTGTGTGTGTGTGTGTGTGTGTGTGTGTGTGTGTGTGTGTGTGTGTGTGTGTGTTTGCACGTGCGTGTGCGTGTGAATGTGTGTGTGTGTGTGTGTGTGTCAGTGTTAAGGACCAGGCTGGTTAGCCAAAGTGTGTGTGTCCATGTCTGGTGTAATATGATCCCAGTAGCTGATTTAGACTGCTCTGTCCCAATACTGGCAGTTGTCCCTCAGGGGGGGAGTGGCACTCAACAGGCAACTAGTGGTAGGGAGAGATAAATACCCCTAGGGAAATGGACATCACTACATCACTCGCACACATCAGAAGCCGTCAATGGATAACACATAATTCATTGACTACGAGCCTTGGGTTTTTCACAATGCCTTTACTGGCAACAGTAATAGCTTTCACTATATTTCTCAAGCAACAAATATGTACTTACTATATGAGCAACAAATGAGAACAACAAAATAAATAATCCTTAATGTAACCTACCCATCCTCTGGCTGTGGTTCAATGTGGAGTTGGAACTGAAGCAGGACTTTCCTTCCATAATAGCAATTTGACATGTAACAGTTGCATTTCCTTCAGTCATTTTCCACTGGTTAATAATGATTAGCCAGTGGAAGCATTGTAGAACAATTAAAACCACCGTCCTGAACTATTATTTATACTAAATGTTTTAGGGTCCGTACACAGACCAGCTATAGGTGCACATCCATAGACATACAGTACAGGTGTTTTCATCCAACACCACACAATAAGTAGGAAAAGAAGTTACTTCAGCTGCATTGACAAATATCGTCAATCACTAACGTTACTACAATAAAGAAAAATGACAAGTGATTGACTTCAAGGTATTGTTTAATGAACAGCAAGGCAAGCGTACACAATTATACATTCCATTTGCAGTAAATGCTTTAGATAGATTATTTAGATCCACTGGGTTTCACAAGACAATCTGGTTGGCTCAGGATTCCCTAAAACATTAAACAACACAAATTACAATTCATACAAATGTCAAAAGCCCATATAGCTAGCTAAAAATATGAGTCAGCTGATGTTAGCTAGTTAGCTAGCTAACTTTCTTAAACAGTGATTTTCGTAAAACAACTTTATGACCAAACAATATGCACAATAATTTGTCTTTGCATTAACCTCTAACGAGTCACAACCCCGGATCCGGGATCCCCCCCATCAAAAAAGCTGACTAGCATAGCCTAGCCTAAAGCCACAGGGATATCATATAATCAAATGTTCATGAAATCACAAGTCCAAGACACCAAATGAAAGATACAGATCTTGTGAATCCAGCCATCATTTCCGATTTTTTTTATGTTTTACAGGGAAGACACAATATGTAAATCTATTAGCTAACCACGATAGCAAAAGACACAACTTTTTTTTCTCCACCATTTTTTTCCTGCATGGGCAGCTATCACAATTTCGACTAAATAAAGATATATATAGCCACTAACCAAGAAACAACTTCATAAGATGACAGTCTGATAACATATTTATGGTATAGCATATGTTTTTTTTTTTTTATGTGCATATTTCAGGTATAAATCACAGTTCTACATTGCAGCTGCAATCTGAAATAGCGTTGGAAGCAGCCGGAATAATTACAGAGACCGACGTCAATTACCAAAATACTCATCCTAAAACATTTCTGAAAAATACACAGCATACAGCAAATGAAAGCCCAACATCTTGTGAATCCAGCCATCATTTCTGATTTTTAAAATGTTTTACAGGGAAGACACAATATGTAAATCTATTAGCTAACCACGTTAGCAAAAGACACTACTTTTTTTACTCCACCAGTTTTTTACTCCATCAGTAGCTATCACTAATTCGACTAAATAAAAATATATATAGCCACTAACCAAGAAACAACTTCATAAGATGACAGTCTGATAACATATTTATGGTATAGCATATGTTTTTTTTAGAAAAATGTGCATTTTTCAGGTATAAATCACAGTTTACCATTGCAGCCACTATCACAAAACTCACCCAAAGCGACTAGAATAACTACAGAGAGCAACGTGTATTACCTAATTACTCATCTTAAAACATTTCTGAAAAATACACAGCGTACAGCAAATGAAAGCCCAACATCTTGTGAATCCAGACAATATTTCAGATTTTCTAAGTGTTTTACAGCGAAAACACAATATATCGTTATATTAGCATACCACATGAGCTAACATCACCCCAGCATTGATTCAAGGCAAAAAGCGCGATAACGTTATCACCACCAAAATATATTAATTTTTTCACTAACCTTCTCAGAATTCTTCAGATGACAGTCCTGTAACATCATATTACACAATGCATATAGAGTTTGTTCAAAAATGTGCATATTTAGCATCACAAATTGTGGTTATGCTATGTAATCAGTCAAAACATGGCATGCATTCTGGCCGGCGCCATCTTGGAAGGGCACCTAAGTTTACGATTATTTATCGATTAGATTGACTAAAAAAATACAGGTTGAACAGCTAATGAAAGATGCATTGGTTATTAATGCAACCGCTGATTTAGATTTTTAAAATTAACGTTACTAGACATACAGTGTGCGTTACAGCCAGACTAGTGCCGCAATAATGACCGAAAAATGCGTTTACATTTTTCCACATAAATACGGAATAAAATCATAAATAGCTCTTACTTTTGGACGAGCTTCCATCAGAATCTTGGGCAAGGTGTCCTTTTGTCCAAAAGAATCGTTGCTTTGTTGTAAAACGTCCACTTCAACTTCGGAACTAGCAGCTAACAGTAGCTACGTGGCACACACATGTCCAAATCCTCAAACGCAATACTACGAAAATTCCGAAAATAGCAATATACTCGCATAAACTGATATAAATCGGTTTCAAATAACTTCGTTATGATGTTTCTAACACCTACACCGAATTAAATTACAGACGGACATATCTAAGGCCGATAACTGAGCGTTTCAAAATGCTATCCTGGGGTCTTGCGTTTTGTAATGGCGGAAGTCGAAAAGAGAGCGCACCTCGTTCCTTGCCCTTTTATAAGCTCTGAGAAATACGTAGAAACACCATTCCACTTCTCATTGGTTACTGACATCCAGGGGAAGGCGGGTGCAGTTGATTTCGATCCATAGGGCAAACACAGAGCTTTAAACTGATCCGAGATCAGAGCCTAGTTTTCAGACCTTCGCATGTCCTGTCATGATTTTCGCTGTAGAAAGAGTTCTGGTTCACCCACAGACATAATTCAAACGGTTTTAGAAACTAGAGATTGTTTTCTATCCAATAGTAATAATAATATGCATATTGTACGAGCAAGAATTGAGTACGAGGCAGTTTAATTTGGAGACGCAAAATGTCGAAGTTGAAACAGCACCCCCTGTAGTGACAAGAAGTTTTAACTAACATGTACATTTTTCGTTACATGATTTGTAAATGAGTCGTTAATAAGTTATAATGACTTACATTTCCTTCCATCCTCCTATTTTTGTCAGCCATCTTTCCTGCAGAAACTATCCAGCCGCGGGTCGCAGAGCTTCATGGGTAATTTGAGTACCACTCACTAGGAAGTCTGCAACTTGATTGGCTTTGTTTTGGAGGACGAACTAGAGGGCGGAATTGGCACTACGCGTAGCTCAAAATGTCATCAGAAAACCACTCCCACTCCGGGAGAAGTCTCTAAAACCCAACCCAAGGCAACAGTGACTAGGGTCTGATTTCAACGACAGTCTCATTTGGCATAGAGGAACAACGTCAATGTCTTATTTAGCGGACGTTCTTATACAGAACGACTTACAGGAGCAGTTAGGGTTCATTAAGTGTCTTGTTCATGGACAGATTTTAAACCTAGTCAGCTCAGGGATTCGAACCAGCGACCTTTCGGTTACTGGCCCAATGCTGTTATAAAATACAAAATAAAATACAATATAAATAGAAAATACTAAATAGTAGCAAGATGGCGATCACAGAGGTTATTTTTAATGAGTGCATTTCGCAAGTGTCTAGTTTGCGTCAACTAGCGTCACTAAAACCACTGCAAAGGTTTTGCCTGCAAACTTTGGTTTTCGAATTGCGACGTTCTGGCATGTCAGCCTCCTGATTTGTTGGGAGAGTTGTCTGTCCGAAGAGGACCCACCCCGTAAAAAATGTTTTTATCTTATTGAAGTTGTGAATAGAGTCTGCAATTGAAACCAGACCCTAACCCCCGTTGCCTAGGTTTGGGTTTTCGAGACGACTCCAGGTGGCTCACGGAGTCGCGAAAAACGGCCTCGGAGGGCTAAGGGGGTTATTGGGATTGAGCCTGACCCTCTACTCCCCTCTACAGGCTGTGCCATGCTGTGCCATGCTGTGCCATATTTCCACATCACGTGTTACTACCCCAGGATGACCAGCTGGAGACAAATTCTGTGTCTGGGACAGACACACACATAGACATCCATTCATGATTATTCACGCAGGGACACACATACGCACGCACACACAGACGTCCATTTACGCACACTCCAAACACAGGGCAGAGCCACCCACAGCCCACCAGAATCAGCCCAGACACTTTAAACCAGACAGCTGTCACTCAATGGAACACATTTTCTTTAAACACCAGTGGTCACCAACCACTTTCAGTCACTTTCAGAGTCAAAGTCTACCGCTCAGATTTTTCTTTTGTGCATGACTTGTAAGCCTATGCAACATTAACTTAATACATTTATATTTTAGTAATTTTGCAGACACTAGTCCAGAGTGACTTAAAGGAGCAATTCGAGTTAAGTGCACATTGGCAGATTTTCACCTAGTCGGCTTGGGGATTCGAACCAGCGACCTTTCGGTTACTGGCCCAATGCTCCTAACCACTAAAAAACTGTTCCGTAAGAATAATGTTGGCACAGTAGGCCTAATACATTATCTCAGCATATTGGCTATGTTTGGCCTGCCAATATCTTCTCAGACCATACTATCTTTCAAATCTCCAGCTACGGAGATAATTTGTTGTATTACGTGCGAGCAATAGTGGAGCATAATTAGCTTTGCTGGACTGATTGTACGGTACCTTCCTTTGATGGTATTTTATTCTTAAATGATATTGTAAATTGGAATGGTAGAGTTATGTCCTTCATGGAGTTGTACGGGAAGGTCTCCTCAATCCAAGAGTACAACCAATTGATTACAGCATTACCCCAAAAATGGAGGAGGCAGGTGGCAGCAGGAGGAGGTGGGGAACTGGTCTGTCTGCCCAATATAAAGGATCAAAACTTGAGAAGGAATGAAAATAGCATAAATAGGAAAGTCAGTTTCATTTGAGGACCAGGATGTTGACAACTGTGCCATACAGATTGCAAATAGTTGGGAAGAGATTTTTGATGTACCGATTCCAAGGTACATGGTCTATGTGTTGATACAGTATATAAAACAACGCAAGATTCAAGACTTTGTGCTTTTCAGCTAAAATTATTATATAGAATTCCACCAACAAAATGTTGAATATTTGGGGCATAAAATCATCAAAGCTCTGCAGATTTTGTTGTGAGGATACAGAATCAATAGACCGTTTGTTTTGGTATTGCCCTCAGGTAGCCTGTTTCTGGTCTCAGGTTCAGGAATGGCTGAAAATGCATAGCATTGATCTAAAATTGACCCTAGAAATAGTACTGTTAGGAGATTTGGAGAGACCAGGTCAGTCAATTACTAATATACAAATTCTCTTAGTAAAAGTATTAATTTTCATCTCGCAATCTGTGGATTCTATTCGATTAGATAGATTGAAATTGTATGTTAAACATCACAGCATAGTTGAAAGATATATGTTGCGTAGAAATCCGAAGACGGTCGGCCAGCAGAGATAGATGGGATGGGCTGAGGGAAGCTGAGGTTTGGGATCTGGAATTGTAGACAAGTGGGAGTGGAGGTTGGTTGAGAGACAGCTATTGGGGAACTGTGGGGTGATCTTGGAGGGTTCGGGTTCAGGTTTTTTGGCCTGGTGGGAGATCTGTCAACGTGCCCTTGAGCAGGGCATTGACCCTGGATACTTCTGTGTGTCGCTCTGAATGGGAATCTGTTGGATGACTGGTGCGGTGTAGTTGTTGAACGGCTTCACTGCAAGTATATTGTATGTTTCGGATATTCAATAAATATAAAAATAAATAAATAAATTTTTTAAATACAGTTGAAAGTATGTATTTGAAGTTTTTTAATAAATGTGAATATTTGTAGCTACTTTTCAAGTAAATACCTGGAGTCAACTTGCGCAATACGTTAGGAGATAAAGAACATTACGTTTTTCATTTCACCTGTCACATTATTTTTTGTTATGAAGCTTATGCTTGTTTACAAGCACACAACAACAAGAGACCGGGGCCTTGTGACTGTTGCGTATCATGCGCCAGGTGATCTAGTTACAATATGGAATTCACAACTAAATGTTTACCAGCTAGATATTTATAACTATTAAGTTACTGTCTAAAATGTGCTAAATGCTCTGCAGTTGTGCATTTGGTTTGCTAATTTAGTAGCTAGTTAAAAACCTCTCTGGGATAGGTGGGACTATTGCATCCCACTTGACCAAAAGCCAGGGAAAATGCAGAGTGCCAAATTCAAATAAAATTATATAAAAATCTAACTTTCATTAAATCACACATGTAAGATACCAAATTAAAGCTACACTCGTTGTGAATCCAGCCAACATGTCAGATTTCAAAAAGGCTTTTCGGCAAAAGCATAAGATGCTATTATCTGATGATAGCACAACAGTAAACAAAGAGAGTGTAGCATATTTCAACCCTGCAGACGCAACACAAAACGCAGAAATAAAATATAAATCATGCCAATATGTCCCATAAACATCACAAATGGTCCTTTTGTTCAATTAATTCCGTCCGTATATATCCAAAATGTCAATTTATTTGGCGCATTTGATCCAGAAAAAAACAGCTTCCAATTTGTGCAACGTCACTACAAAATATCTCAAAAGTTACGTGTAAACTTTGCCAAAACATTTCAAACTACTTTTGTAATACAACTTTAGGTATTTTTAAACGTTAATAATCGATCAAATTGAAGACGGGTCTATCTGTTTTCAATACAGGAGGACAACAAACTAACGCTACTTTTCTAGTCTTGCGCAACTCTCAAACAGTACACATAACATTACACTGATTCAAGGTGGCCGTACTTCTTCATTGCACAAAGGAATAACCTCAAACAATTTCCAAAGACTGGTGACATCCAGTGGAAGCGGTAGGAACTGCAAACAAGTCCCTTAGAAATCTAGTATCCCAATGAAACCTCATTGAACAGACAGTGACCTCAAAAAAAGAAAAATCTGAATGGTTAGTCCTCGGGGTTTTGTCTGCTACATAAGTTCTGTTATACTCACAGACATGATTCAAGCAGTTTTAGAAACTTCAGAGTGTTTTCTATCCAAATCTACTAATAATAAGCATATCTTATATTCTGGGGATGAGTAGAAGGAAGTTGAAATTGGGCACGCTATTTATCCAAAAGTGAAAATGCTGCCCCCTATCCTAGAGAAGTTAACAATCTAGCTAAGTGGATAGTTTCTTCCAAAATCAAGCATTCACTTCATAACAGCAGAGAATTCCCTCCTTGATCAAGAGCCTTGCTGGCTAATATTAGTTTTGTACGTGCAGCAAACTGTGAGTAGCTTGTTGTACTTGTATAGTTTAGGTCAGAAACTGTATAAAATGTTCACAATGAGCTCATTAGCATTTAGTTAGCATTCTCTACGGGTTTTTACATGTGCTTGTTAGCATTGGTAACCTTCAGATTACAAAGAATAGGTGGGGTTTGAAAGCAGCGCCCCTTGTGTTCTGTGCCGGTATTACCGAATATCCCGGGTATGGCACAAGGACGGTATGAAGGTATGACAATCTGGATACCGCCCAAGCCTACTTTAAACTCTTTTAACACATTCTCCTTGATATCAGTCTGCACAGTGTCCAATCAGTACACCAACACATAATGTATTCCCTCCTATTGAAGGAGTGTGAAGAGGTGTGTCAGTCGAGAGGGAGTTAGAGAGAGAGAGGGAGAGAGAGAGAGAGAGAGAGAGAGAGAGAGAGAGAGAGAGAGAGAGAGAGAGAGAGAGAGAGAGAGAGAGAGAGAGAGAGAGAGAAGGAAGAGAGAGAGGAAAGAGAGAGAGAGAGAGAGAGAGAGAGAGAGAGAGAGAGAGAGAGAGAGAGAGAGAGAGAGAGAGAGAGAGAGAGAGAGAGAGAGAGAGAGAGAGAGAGAGAGAGAGAGAGAGAGAGAGAGAGAATGCAAGACAGAGAGCGAAACAGAGAGAAAAAGAGAGAGACAAATAGCAAATAGAGAGAGAGAGAGACAAAACAAGACAGAGAGAGAGCGAGGGAGAGTTAGAGAGAGAGAGAAACAAATAGAGAGAGAGGGGTCATGAAAATGACACCCATTCTCAAGGACAGATGGGTTGTTGTCTGTTCTCAATGTGTACAGTTCTCCCCTCCTGCTTATTTGTGTGTGTGTGTGTGTGTGTGTGTGTGTGTGTGTGTGTGTGTGTGTGTGTGTGTGTGTGTGTGTGTGTGTGTGTGTGTGTGTGTGTGTGTGTGTGTGTGTGTGTGTGTGTGTGTGTGTGTGTGTGTGTGTGTGTGTGTTCACATGCGTGCATGCACATCTGTGTGTGTGGGTGGGTGTGTGTGTGTGTACATTCTGGAGCATGTGTACATGTGTGTGTTGAAGGTTGAATGAATATCCTCCTGGGTCTCCAGCCAACACCGTGTTGCCGCCCTCGAGCGACTTGGGTTGTAACATCCTTTGTCAATTTTACAAATTGTCGCAGCTAAAAATAGCGTCTGTATAAATCAGATGGGTGACAGTGTGCTCATTTCACCCACAGAGCAGCAGTCACTGGAAGGAGATAGACAAGACAGGTCCACTGGGCTGGTTGTGCTCTACGTTAGCAAGCTATCTTATGCTAGTCTGTGAATGTTTCTGTACTAGCCTGTTTGAGTCAGTGTTAGCATTGGCTAGCCTGTGCTAGCCTTAACTAGCGCCTGCTAGCCTGCAATGTGTTAAGCTATGTTATCGTGCAAATGATCTGCTGTACATGGACTTGTCAAAATGACGTCGTATCCCAGGTTGCGGCAAATTACATGTTGGAGGGGTAGTGGATAGTTCAGAGAATAAGAGATTGAGGGGAGACAGAATTCTGCAATTTGACCCTTTTTATACTACAGAGACAAGCTGAACTAAGCCAAGGTGAGCTGTACTGAGCTGGCCTGGTTACGCATCCACCATAGTTGCTGCAACTGTGCTTGAAAGGACAAAGTGAAAGGAAAATCCCAGGCAACGCAGTACAGATTAGATATGCATGATAGTGTGGAGTCCTAAATATAGCTGGGTTGGGTTGTTCTTGAGTGTATCTCTGTCTGAGTTTGTCTAAGTGTGTGTCTGTGTGTCTAAGTGTGTGTCTCTGTGTGTCTCTTTGCTAGTGTTTCAGTGTGTGATTGTTACAGTGCGTGTAGCACTGGGAGGGTAACACCGTACAGAGCACTCAGAGCACTCAACACTGGCTGGTGGTGGGGGTTGTGTGTGTGTCATGCGAGGAGAGTCCCCTCAAAGACACACATATACATCCCTCTCACTGCAGACAGGTTGAAAGGAATTGTTGACCCTTGAGAGCTTCCCTACATCGCTGCCATCACAGCCAGGCTCTACTAAGATGTCTTGAAATAGTTAGGGCAGGGATGATGGTGCTGGCCCTCTGTTTGTGTGTGTGAGTGTGTACTTGTTTACCTACATTATCAGTAACCCAATGTCCTAACATTTCACCCGGATGTCCTGAAAAGATAGGAAAACAATAACTTTTTTGAAAAGTCAGGTCCTGAATTTGTTCAAACACTATTTTAAGCTTAAGGGTTAGTTTAGGGGTTTTGGGGTTAAGGTTAGGGTTAGGGTTTTGGGATTAAGGTTAGGCTTAGTGTTAGTGGGTTTAGGGTTAGTGTTGGAAAATACTATTTTTAATGGTCAAACAAACGTGTGTGTGTGTGTGTGTGTGTGTGTGTGTGTGTGTGTGTGTGTGTGTGTGTGTGTGTGTGTGTGTGTGTGTGTGTGTGTGTGTGTGTGTGTGTGTGTGTGTGTGTGTGTGTGTGTGTGTGTGTGTGTGTGTGTGTGTGTGTGTGTGTGTGTGTGTGTGTGTGTGTGATGGAGAGCCCTGTACAAAGACCATGCATTATTAATACCACCACTACAGCAGATGGGCCTCATAATAGAGCTGGCCCCACAACTGTACAGACCTGCACAGCTGGGTCACTGTGTGTGTGCGTGCGTGCGTGCGTGTGTGTGTGTGCAGGGGTAAGGGGGTATTGGTTAGCTGGTTGTGTCTTGATGTCTTTGTTTAATTGAACCTTTATCTACGTAGTCTCATTGAGATCAAATCTATTTTTCCAGAGAGACCTGGTCCAACCCACACAGCATCAGGGGGGGAACTAAGTTTCAGACACATCTCAGACATAACAACTTACAGACATAAGCACACCATAAACAAATAGATGTAGACACACATACATTACGATTACATACAGAAACAGAAACATCATAGGTCAAATATATCATATGTACCACCGCATTAAATCCGAACGACGGGGCGGCAGGTAACCAAGTGGTTAGAGCGTTGGACCAGTAACCGAAAGGTTATTGAATGGAATCCCTTAGCTGACAAGGTAAAAATACGTAATTCTGCCCCTGAACAAGGCAGTTAACCCACTGTTCCCTGGTATGCTGTCATTGTAAATATTAATTTATTCTTAACTGACTTGCCTAGTTAAATTTTAAAAATGACAGTCACATTCTTCAGTATGTGAGTCAACCAGACTTTCTAACTCCTCCAAAGAAACAAGATCCTGGTGTTCCAAACTCCAAGACCGTCTAGCTGAAACTCTTATTGCCGTGATCTGTTAAAAGTACGTGGGAGTCTCAGGTACCTATAGTCCACGATATAGGCTTATATCTCGCTCTCTATCCTGTCGTCCTGTTGTTCTTTCTGTCTGGCTCTCTCTTTCTGTCATTCTCTCGTTTTGTCTCTATGGCTTTCTGGCTGCTTTTCTCAATCTCCTATTGCCTTTCTCCCCCTACCCTTCCTTCCCCCTCTCTCTCTCTCTCTCTCTCTCTCTCTCCCTTCCTCCCTTATTCTATTCTCTCCTATTTTATTCATAGAGTAATCTGGGCAAAGCATCCCGTCTTCCAGGCCAAAGCCCTGTGTCCCCTCTCATACTGTAGCAGCATCAGTACTGCATGTTTCCACACCTAGAGCAAACAGCCATAACTCTCCCTCTCCCCCATTGGACAGCAGTGGGTCAGATCCAGCTCCTCTACAGAATGTTTCAGGAAGTGCTCTGTACTGGAACACCATGGAGTAGATGAGTGTTGTTACACTGTCACATTAAAACACACACACACACACACACACACACACACACACACACACACACACACACACACACACACACACACACACACACACACACACACACACACACACACACACACACACACACACACACACACACACACACACACACACACACACACACACACACACACACACACACACACACACACACACACACACACACACACACACACACACACACACACACACACACACACACACACACACACACACACACACACACACACACACACACACACACACACACACACACACACACACACACACACACACACACACACACACACACACACACACACACACACACACACACACACACACACACACACACACACACACACACACACACACACACACACACACACACACACACACACACACACACACACACACACACACACACACACACACACACACACACACACACACACACACACACACACACACACACACACACACACACACACACACACACACACACACACACACACACACACACACACACACACACACACACACACACACACACACTGGTATGCAACAACACTCACACAGACACTTCAGAGACATAGCAGAGACACGGCATCCCGAAACACAGCAACAAAGCAAACACACTCATGATAAACATGGAAACCAGAGGCTTCGGATAGAATGGGGTTGCCTAGGAAACAGCTGGAAGGAATCGTAGCTATTTGTGTTTAGCATATTTTCATTTTGGCTAAAACAGAGAGGGAGGAAATGAACATACAGAGAGGGGATTTGTTTTTACAGGTCCTTTACTTTCCCGGGGTGAAACAACACAGTAACCTACACTGAACACTCTTGTGCACACACACACATACGTGTAGGCACACACACCTCATCGCTGTGAGTTAAGCACTCACACTCTCGTCAGACAATTGTTAGCATAGGTGTGTGTGTGTGTGTGTGTGTGTGTGTGTGTGTGTGTGTGTGTGTGTGTGTGTGTGTGTGTGTGTGTGTGTGTGTGTGTGTGTGTGTGTGTGTGTGTGTGTGTGTGTGTGTGTGTGTGTGTGTGTGTGTGTGTGTGTGTGTGTGTGTGTGTGTGCGTGCGTGCGTGCGTGCGTGCGTGCGTGCGTGCGTGCGTGCGTGCGTGCGTGCGTGCGTGCGTGCGTGTATACATCTGTATGTGAGTGCGTGCATGTGTTTGTCCTACAGGCAAACCTCTCTTACCTTCTTATCTTCTCACTGACGTGGCACAGTTTCTCTGGACCTGCGCAAAGTCGGAGTTTAACTTTAAAAATGTATGACCTTTTACTGTGGCTTAAACACAGTCATGATGTTTTCATTTGATTGTCAAAAGATCACTTCAAATGTTCCTTTAAGTAGGCGTGCTAGCTTCTACTTGTGATGGTGTTTCATCAGTCGAGGACGAGCTGATAGTTTTGCTGACGTGGTAATCTTCAGGAATTTGATCAGATTGATAAAGGTTTTTTTTAAACGTTTTTCGGGCACCACTTGGTCTTGCCTTTTGTTTATCCATGTTGAACAACTCACTCATTCTCCATCCGAGTCCCACCTGATTCACCTAACTTTTTTAAACTTGATTGGCAATTAGGTGAGGAGGCCGAGGCGAGCCGCCGCCGCTGAGAAATGGGCTGATTAGATGCAAGAAAACCATATTGTCTGACTCACCTACTACCCATGTACATTGGACAACACAAACACTTTTCTTGCTGCAAGTGGAAATTACTGTCAAAATTATTCATATTTATTCCTCAAATTTAGACTAGGTGTGAGATGATGGGCACATGGGCCCCCAAAACTCTTGTGCCCCCCCCTGCCTTATTGTGGGGGTTTCCGCTATGCCAGTGTACCTTCTGCATACTTTATCCCTGGCAGGTCAACCGTGATACAAGTCAGTATTCGACGTCCATCTATGTCCGAGGACGTCGGGAGATGACGTGGAGACATGCCACCAGGTGAAACACTGAGCGCTGTAACCTTCAAGAAGGCTTTGATTTTGCTAGGGCGCTGTGGACGGGGATGGCAGATAGACGTAAGCATCTGCCTCTGTAAGCATCTGCCTCTGTAAGCATCTGTCTCTGGTTCCAAAGGTTGCGTGTTTGAATCCAGCCACAGAAAGTCGTTTTTTATATTTTTGTTTTAAGCCTTAACACTTACCTCAACCTTCAGACTTAATGCCTAACCTTAAGAATTCAGATGAACGTCAAATCTGACGTGAGCCTATGAGAGCTTGCTGCTTTAGCCACAGTCCATACTCCAGCTCTGTGACAAATTATGCTATAATACAATTACTACGCTCTATCACTTTTGCCTTTTCATTTTTTAGCAAAATGGTTTCCCTCTAAAATGAAAAAGTTATTTACTACAAGCCAAGCTCATTACTTTGATGCAGTACCTCTATGGGATTTAATAGCTCAGTAGTCAGTGTAGCAGTGATGTTGTAAGGGCTAGATGTTACTTTAGTGTGGTTGTGGAGTTCCACCACAGTATTGTCTGAACGGGTGTCATGTCACTAAGTGTCTGTCGCAGAGGGGGAAACATGATGCAGTAGTTTCCTAAAAATAGCACCTCCTTACAAAAACGGGTTAAGCAAGGAGTGTGTGTGTGTGTGTGTGTGTGTGTGTGTGTGTGTGTGTGTGTGTGTGTGTGTGTGTGTGTGTGTGTGTGTGTGTGTGTGTGTGTGTGTGTGCGTGTGCGTGTGCGTGTGCGTGTGCGTGTGTGTGTGTTGTATTATACCATAATTCGTACGTGGAGATTCTTTACCTGGAGCCTGCTGCATTAGTTTCTCTTCTTGCTGCAATACTGGCGCTGGCCACCGGAGAGCGCCATGGTACACTTCTTCAAACAGCAGACTGTCCTTGTGAGTGTAGTATCCCTGACGGTCCGTCCTGAGGAAAGTCTTTTAGGAGGGGATGTTCAAGGGCATTCACGACTCTCCTTCCCTTTCTCGCTCTCTCTTTCATCCCTCTTTCTCTCCCTACTAGGCCTGCTTGGGTAAAAGAAGAGTCATTTGATTACTTTAAAAGCTCTTGTGTTGCATATCTGGAGGTTTGAGCCTACTGACTGTTTTGAAGACACTGCAGTACAGCAAGACAAGAGGCTTTATGTTTCTAGTTTCACATCTGAAATGGGAGTGACTGTGTCCTGATGTTCTCTCTCTCTCTCTCTCTCTCTCTCTCTCTCTCTCTCTCTCTCTCTCTCTCTCTCTCTCTCTCTCTCTCTCTCTCTCTCTCTCTCTCTCTCTCTCTCTCTCTCTCTCTCTCTCTCATAGGCTGGGAGGCTTTATTTCAGCCTATAAGATCGTGCCAGATGAAATTGATGAGATTAAGGTAAGTTGATCATTGGATGTCTATCTATTTGTCAGTCATCAGACCTGGGTTCAAATTGTATTTAAAATCACATACTTTGAGCATGTGCTTTGGTGTGCCAGATGGACAGTGTTTGCACTTTTTGGTATATTCGATTGGTTCCATTTTGCCAAACAACCTCAATGAAGCGAGACTTAAGTATTTAAAAGATTTCAAACACTTTTTGACCCCAGGATCTGTATTATAGAGTCTTAGAGTAGGAGTGCTGATCTAGGGTCAGGTCCTCCCATGTCCATATGATCTTAATCATAATAATTTTAACATTTTTAAAAAATGATCCTAGATGCGTACTCCTACTCTGAGACGAATGAATATGGTCTGCTCAGCAGTAACTTATCTTTCTATCCCTGTCTCACTGTCTTTCTAGAAGACATACACCCCTTCAAATGAGTGAATTTAGCTATTTCAGCCACACCCGTTGCTGACAGGTGTATAAAATCGAGCACACCGCCATGCAATCTCCATAGACAAACATTGGCCATAGAATGGCCTTACTGCAGAGTTCATTGACCTTCAACGTGGCACCTTCAACTGTAAGTGCTGTTATTGTGAAGTGGAAATGTCTAGGAGCAACAACGGCTTAGCCGCGAAGTGGTAGGCCACATAAGCTCACAGAACGGGACCACCGAGTGCTGAAGCGCATAGTGCGTTAAAAACCATCTGTCCTCGGTTGCAACTCTCACTACTGAGTTCCAAACTGCCTCTGGAAGCAACATCAGCACAAGAACAGTTCGTCGGGCCCTTCATGAAATGGGTTTCCATGGCCGAGCAGCCGCACACAAGCCTAAGATCACCATGCGCAATGCCAAGCGTCAGCTGGGGTGGTTTAATTAAAGCTCACCGCCATTGTACTCTGGAGCAGTGGAAACGTCTTCTCTGAAGTGATGGATCAAGCTTCACCATATGTCAGTCCAACGGACAAATCTGGGTTTAGTGGATGCCAGGAGGACACTACCTGCCCAATGCATAGTGACAACTGTAAAGTTTGGTGGCGGAGGAATAATGGTGTGGTGCTGTTTTTCATGGTTCGGACTAGGCCCCTTAGTTAAAGTGAAGGGAAATCTTAACACTACAGCATACAATAACTTTCTAGATGATTCTGTGCTTTGGGGAGGCCCTTTTCCTGTTTCCGCATGACAATGCCCCCGTGCACAAAGCGAGGTCCATACTGAAATGGTTTGTCGAGATCGGTGTGGAAGAATTTGACTGGTCTGCACAGAGCCCTGACCTCAACCCCATCAAACACCTTTGGGATGAATTGGAATGCCGACTGTGAGCCAGGCCTAATCGTCCAACATCAGTGACCGACCTCACTAATGCTCTTGTGGCTGAATGGAAGCAAGTCCCCGCAGCAATGTTCCAACAACTAGTGGAAAGCCTTCCCAGAAGAGTGGAGGCTGTTAAAGAGGCAAAGGGAGGACCAACTCCAAGTTAATGCCCATGATTTTGGAATGAGATTTTCGACGAGCAGGTGTTCACATACTTTTGGTCATGTACGGTATGTCACACCTTGTATACAGTCTAAGCCACAATCGTCACCCTCATGACCTCTTAGCAGTGACCTGCTGTATGAAACATCCTCTCCATCAGTGCCAATGAGACTCATGTCACGTGACATGAGGTATACCTAGGAACCTATCAGATCCTATGTCTCAGTCTGTCTCTCTCTGTCTGTCTCATCAGGAGACTCTGGTGGACTGGTGTGATGAGAAAGAACTCAATCTCATCTTGACAACCGGGGGGACCGGCTTCGCTCCCCGTGATGTCACACCTGAGGTAAGTGTGCGTGTCTGTCTGTCACCTAGCAATTGTACCTTGCTGTGTTACCCAGTCACAGGTTTTCTTTCTTCTTTGTCTACTGCCTCTTATCTGCACCGGCTCCCCTTGTCTCGACGGAAACTGTAACATGCAGATCCAAAATGACAATGGGTGGTGTGTGTCACTGAGAGGGGAAAGGAGTGGAGTGTGAGGGAAGGGGATGGAGGAGCCTCCATAGCTGATTAGTACAGTCACACACAGGGCTGTCTGTCCGCTACTGTTACTAATGGCTCTCAGAAGTACCACTGGAGTCCCTTCATTTATCACCACTGAGACACTTGTGGGTTGGTTGAAGACACATACTCAGTAATATGGTATATACGTGGGAGTCTCAGGTACCTATAGTCCACGATATAGGCTTATATCTCGCTCTCTATCCTGTCGTCCTGTTGTTCTTTCTGTCTGGCTCTCTCTTTCTGTCATTCTCTCGTTTTGTCTCTATGGCTTTCTGGCTGCTTTTCTCAATCTCCTATTGCCTAAGAACCTGCTGCATCAAACACATACAATACAGACACACACACATGGTACTGATACACACACACACACTCATGGTACTGATACACACACACATGGTACTGGTACACACACACACACATGGTACTGATACACACACATGCACATGGAAACGGATTCACACATGGAAACTGATAGACACACACACACACACACACACACACACACACACACACACACACACACACACACACACACACACACACACACACACACACACACACACACACACACACATGAAAATTGATACACACACACACATGGTACTGATACACACACACACACATGGAAACTGATATACACACACACATGGAAATTGATACAAACACACATGGAAACTGATACACACACATATGGAAATTGACACACTCACATCCACATGAACACTGATACACACACATGGAAACTGATAAAAAACACACAGAAATGGATACAAACACACGGAAACTGATACACACACACATATGGAAACGTATACACACACACTCACATGGAAAGTGATACACACACACAGAAATGGATACAAACACACGGAAACTGATACACACACACATATGGAAACGTATACACACACACTCACATGGAAACTGATACACACATGGAAACTGATATAAACACATGGAAACGGATACACACGGACATGGAAACTAATACACACACATGGAAACTGATGCACATACAAACATGGAAACTGATATAAACACATGGAAACGGATACACACGCACATGGAAACTGATACACACATGGAAACTGATACACATACAAACATGGAAACTGATTCACACACATAAATGGAAACTGATCAACACACACGTGGAAACTGATACACATAAATGGAAACTGATGCACACACATAGATGGAAACTGATGCACACACAACAATGGAAGCTGATTCACACACATCAATGGAAACTGATACACACACACATGGAAACTGATACACACACATAAATGGAAACTGATACACACACATGGAAACTGAAACACACATAAATGGAAACTGATACACACACATAAATGGAAACTGATACACACACATGGAAACTGAAACACACATAAATGGAAACTGATACACACACACATGGAAACTGATACACACACATACATGGAAACTGATGCACACACATAAATGGAAACTGATACACAAACATACATGGAAACTGATGCACACACATAAATGGAAACTGATACACACACATACATGAAAACTGATACACATAAATGGAAACTGATACACACACATACATGAAAACTGATACACACATACATGGAAACTGATACACACACAAATATGGAAACTGATACACACACATATGGAAACTGATACACATGGAAACTGATGCACACACATAAATGGAAACTGATACACATACAAACATGGAAACTGATTCACACACATAAATGGAAACTGATACACACAAACATGGAAAAGGATGCAAACACAGAAATGGAAACTGACACAAACACATGGAAACTGATACACACACATGAAAACTGATACGCACACATATGGAAACTGATACACATGGAAACTGATACACACATACATGGAAACTGATTACACACACACACATGGAAACTGATACACACACATGAAAACTGATACGCACACATATGGAAACTGATACACATACATACATGGGAACTGATTACACACACACACATGGAAACTGATTCACTTATCACAGGGAAACTGATACACAAACACACATGGTATCTGACACACACACACACAAACTGATACACACACACACACATACACACACACACATGGAAGCTGATACACACAAACAAAAATAAACTGATACACACAAACATGGAAACTGACACACACACACAAACATATAAAAACACAAACATGGAACCACATGCAGACTTACATGCAAACATAAAATTCTCAAATACATACACGCACACACACAAACATGCAAACAGATACACACATTGTTTGTGTGTTAATCTCTCTCTCTCTCTGTGTCTCTCTTCATTCCTCAGGCTACAAGAGAGGTGATAGAGCGAGAGGCTCCAGGGATGTCTCTGGCCATGCTGATGGGTTCTCTCAACGTCACACCACTAGGCATGCTCTCCAGGTGAGACACAAACACACACACACACTAACATGTATACTCTACACACACTCGTACAGACACACACACACACACACACACACACACACACACACACACACACACACACACACACACACACACACACACACACACACACACACACACACACAAATGTATACTATGTACACCAGAGGAGGCTGGTGGGAGTAGTTATAGGAGGACGGTCTTATTGCAATGACATTAATGGAATTCATGGAACGGAGTCAGACATGTGGTTTCCATGTTTGATACCGTATAACTACTCCCACCAGCCTCCTCTGGTTTACCCACTCATTCACGCACATATACACACTGTCATACTGTGAACCTCTAATGCACACTCTTCTCTCGTGTGTGTGTGTGTGTGTGTGTGTGTGCAGACCCGTGTGCGGCATCCGTGGCAAGACACTTATCATTAACTTACCAGGGAGCAAGAAGGGTTCACAGGTAAGTAAACAGAACCACTTTAACACCTGCACTCAGATCAGTGTTTCAGGGCCTGTCTCAGAGTAGGACTGCTGATCCAGGATCAGCTCTCCGCCTTTTATTCAACATGATTTAAAGGGTCAAAATGATGCTAGATCAGCAATCCTACTCTGAGACTCGTGGTGAATACGGCCCCTGGTCTCACGTTTACTTAGATCAGTGTCGATGTGACTGAGTACTTCTAGTAGGAAAGGTAGCACGCATGTGCTCGCTCTACCGCTCTCTGTACCTCTCCCTCCATCTGTCTCTCCTTCTTTCTTTCTGTCTCTCTCTCTGTCTCTCTCTCTACCTCTCCCTCCATCTCTCTCCTTCTTTCTCTCTGTCTTTCTCGCTCTACCTCTCTCCGTACCTCTCCCTCCATCTGACTCTCCTTCTTTCTGTCTCTCTCTCTGTCTTTCTCTCTGTCTTTCTCGCTCTACCTCTCTCTGTACCTCTCCCTCCATCTGACTCTCCTTCTTTCTCTCTCTCTGTCTTTCTCTCTCTACCTCTCCCTCATCTACCTCTCTTTCTTTCTTTCTTTCTTTCTCTCAATTCAATTCAATTCAATTCAATTGACTTTATTGACATGGCAAGTTCATTATTACTTACATTGTCAAAGTATACATATCGAAAAATACAAATCAAATATATATGTATATATATACAAAATATCTATATATTTATATATAAATAAATGGTGGGACCAACAGCAATAATAATAGTAGTAGTGGACATGGGATTACCATTAACAACAACTACAACAACAATATTAATCAGAACAACAATACATTAAAGCAACAGTAGTAGACCAGTGTCAACATGACTGAGAAGACACATGACCTGGTATGAAAGACAAAACAAAACAAGATGTGAAATATTATCAACATTACTTTGCACTTTTCACTGGCTGTCCCTCAGGTTGTGGCAGGAGGACACATATTTGGCTGCCAAAATTCCACATTTTGGCTTTTCACCCAATAAATATTTGATTTTTTTTCTTCATCTTTTATAGTTTCAAATTCTTTGTATTGAATTATAATTTTGGGAAATAAATATTCTCTTAGGTCTGAGTATTTGTCACAGTGTAATAGGAAATGCAGCTCTGTCTCTACCTCTCCCCTGGAGCAGACTGAGCACAGCCTGTCCTCCCTGGGCAGCCAGGTTTGTCTGTGACGACTGGTCTCTATAGCCAGACTGTGCTCACTGAGTCTCTCTCTCTCTCTCTCTCTCTCTCTCTCTCTCTCTCTCTCTCTCTCTCTCTCTCTCTCTCTCTCTCTCTCTCTCTCTCTCTCTCTCTCTCTCTCTCTCTCTCTCTCTCTCTCTCTCTCTCTCTCTCTCTCTCAATTCAATTCAATTCAATTCAATTCAAGGGGCTTTATTGGCATGGGAAACATGTGTTAACATTGCCAAAGCAAGTGAGGTAGATAATACACAAAAGTGAAATAAACAATACAAATTAACAGTAAACATTACACATACAGAAGTTTCAAAACAAGAAAGACATTACAAATGTCATATTATATATATATACAGTGTTGTAACAATGTACAAATGGTTAAAGCACACAAGTTAAAATAAATAAGCATAAATATGGGTTGTATTTACAATGGTGTTTGTTCTTCACTGGTTGCCCTTTTCTTGTGGCAACAGGTCACAAATCTTGCTGCTGTGATGGCACACTGTGGAATTTCACCCAGTAGATATGGGAGTTTATCAAAATTGGATTTGTTTTCAAATTCTTTGTGGATCTGTGTAATCTGAGGGAAATATGTCTCTCTAATATGGTCATACATTGGGCAGGAGGTTAGGAAGTGCAGCTCAGTTTCCACCTCATTTTGTGGGCAGTGAGCACATAGCCTGTCTTCTCTTGAGAGCCATGTCTGCCTACGGCGGCCTTTCTCAATAGCAAGGCTATGCTCACTGAGTCTGTACATAGTCAAAGCTTTCCTTAAGTTTGGGTCAGTCACAGTGGTCAGGTATTCTGCCACTGTGTACTCTCTGTTTAGGGCCAAATAGCATTCTAGTTTGCTCTGTTTTTTTGTTAATTCTTTCCAATGTGTCAAGTAATTATCTTTTTGTTTTCTCATGATTTGGTTGGGTCTAATTGTGCTGTTGTCCTGGGGCACTGTGGGGTGTGTTTGTGTTTGTGAACAGAGCCCTAGGACCAGCTTGCTTAGGGGACTCTTCTCCAGGTTCATCTCTCTGTAGGTGATGGCTTTGTTATGGAAGGTTTGGGAATCGCTTCCTTTTAGGTGGTTGTAGAATTTAACGGCTCTTTTCTGGATTTTGATAATTAGTGGGTATCGGCCTAATTCTGCTCTGCATGCATTATTTGGTGTTCTACGTTGTACACGGAGGATATTTTTGCAGAATTCTGCATGCAGAGTCTCAATTTGGTGTTTGTCCCATTTTGTGAAATCTTGGTTGGTGAGCGGACCCCAGACCTCACAACCATAAAGGGCAATGGGCTCTATGACTGATTCAAGTATTTTTAGCCAGATCCTAATCTCTCTCTCTCTCTCTCTGTCTCTCACCTGTCTTTCTCTCTCTACCTCTCCCTCCATCTGCCTCTCTTTCTTTCTTTCTTTCTTTCTTTCTTTCTTTCTTTCTTTCTTTCTTTCTTTCTTTCTTTCTTTCTTTCTTTCTCTCTCTCTCTCTCTCTATCTCTATCTCTATCTCTATCTCTATCTCTCTCTCTCTCTTTCCAGGCCTTTCTCAATAGCAAGGCTATGCTCACTGAGTCTGTACAGCTTTCCTTAATTTTGGGTCAGTCACAGTGATCAGGTATTCTGCCACTGCATACTCTCTGTTTACGACCAAATAACATTCTCTCTCTCTCTCGCTCTGTCTCTGGCTCTCGCTCTCGCTCTCTCCCTCTCTGTCTCTGTCTCTGTCTCTCTCTCTCTCTCTCTCTCTCTCTCTCTCTCTCTCTCTCTCTCTCTCTCTCTCTCTCTCTCTCTCTCTCTCTCTCTCTTTCTGTCTCTCTGTCTCTCTCTCTCTCTCTCTCTCCACTAGCGATGACCCCACATCTGTCTCTGTCGTGTTACTGAGGCCCGCTTCTCCTGATCGATTTTATTATTTATTTTTATCAATTACACCACCTCTTCCAATCTGGTGCCATATTAGTTTCTCCCCCGTCAGGCCCCCAGTCAACGTTAACTGCATGAATGGCCCATCACCCACTTGTATTATCTCAGATCCCACATCATAAAGACTGGGTAAGGAGGGAACGTAGGCGGCTGATCTAGTAGTCATCCTGTCTCTCTTTCTCAAAGTTTCTCCTGTCTGCTAGTCTTATTTCTGTTTCTCTTTCACTGATCTGTCTTTTTATTTCTCTTTCTCTCTCTCCCTCTCCCCCTCTCTCTCTCTTTCTCTCTCTCTCATGTTCTCTCTCCCTCTCCCCCTCTCTCTCCCTCTCCCCCTCTCTCTCCCTCTCCCCCTCTCTCTCTTTTTCTCTCTCTCTCATTTTCTCTCTCCCCTTCTCCCCCCTCTCTCGCTTTCTCTCCCTCTACCCCCGCACTCTCTCTTTCTCTCACTCCCTTTCTCTCACTCCCTCTCCCCCCCTCTCTCCCTCCCCCTCCTCTCTCTTTCTCTCACTCCCTTTCTCTCTCTCCCTCTCCCCCCCTCTCTCCCTCTCCCTCCTCTCTCTTTCTCTCTCTCCCTGTCTCTCTCTCCCCCTCTCTCTCCCTCTCCTCCCCTCTTTCTCTCCCCCCCTTTCTCTCTCCCCCTCTCTCTCTTTCTCTCTCTCTCACCCACCCCCCCTCTCTCTCCCCCTCTCTCTCTTTCTCGCTCTCCCCTAATCCCCTCCTGCCATTCCTTCTTCATTCATGTTCCCATTGGCTGTCTGTCTTTTTCCAGGGATTCTACTCCTGATTATTTCTGACACCCTTAAAGGCCTTTTCACACTGTATACTTCAGGATATTTTATCCCGAGGCTAGACTGTCCCTGGGCTAACATAGCCCAGGCTAAGCTTTAGCCCTGGGCTAAGGATTTTCGCTTGTACTTGAAATCCCTGTGCTAATGGGGAAACACAACATGCCACCAACAGTCGATCTCTGACACATGACCAATGTTATCAACAATAGCATTTATTAACATGTTATTTCAAAAGCTTCTGGCCTAGCTTTTGATTTCTAACAGTGATGGTTTGTATAAAACTTGCTGCCTGCCTGTCTGACAATATTATTATCATGGATATATCCAATTAAATGTCAATAGAAAATAGATGAAAACAAAATTTTGTGTTTGCTGCCCTTAGCCAATAGCAAAAAAAAATGTTAGGCATAGCAACCAATGTTTTTGTACGGATTAAAGTATTTTGGTTTTTGTCTTCAGGTGGAAGGATCAAATAGTATGAACTTACTTATCAAAATAACATGCAGAACGCATTACAGGCATCACGAGCATATGTCATTTAATTGGCAATGCAGCTTTTGTGATTGGACAGTGACCATTCTTGGCATTGTTCTTGACCCTGTTTCACACTGGTTCCAGAAAAGTTGGTGCTAACCCTGTTCTGGAGCAGGGCCAGCTAGCCCACTTTAGAATGTGCAAGTGTGAGCACGCTTAGCCCCGTGCTAAAATCTCTGTATTTTCATCCCTCTTTCTCGCTCTCTCTCTTTCTCCCTCTCTCTCTATCACTCTCTCTCTTTCTCCCTCTCTCTCTATCACTCTCTCTCTTTCTCCCTCTCTCTCTATCACTCTCTCTCTCTCTCACACACACACACACACACACACACACACACACACACACACACACACACACACACACACACACACACACACACACACACACACACACACACACACACACACACACACACACACACACACACACACACACACACACACAGGCCAACAGTTCAGAAGTTGGCTTCAAACTCAGGAGGGAGCGTAAACAGTGGAACCCGTGTAGAGAGCAGAGGAGCAGAGAGAGGTGTACCTTGGCTAAAACCGAGAGTGCTGCTGGGCTTTGGCTTTGCATCATACGGGGACTCATCCATTCAGTCTCTTTCATATCTGTCTGTCTGTATGTCTGTCTGTCTGAGGGGTGTGTGTGTGTGTGTGTGTGTGTGTGTGTGTGTGTGTGTGTGTGTGTGTGTGTGTGTGTGTGTGTGTGTGTGTGTCTGTGTGTGTGTGTGTGTGTGTGTGTCTGTGTGTCTGTGTGTCTGTGTGTATTTTTCATGCCCAGAGAGTATGCTTCCACATCATGCATGTTATGTGTGCGCATCACCCCACACCCCATTTCTTTCTGCCCTATAGAACAACCTTACAGAAGGTTACTGATACAGTTAAAGAGATTGAACGGGAACTTAAGCACTTACAAATTCGTAACATATTGTACAAATTGAAATTCTTAACATATCTATTGGTTGACCTCAATGACCTGCCATGGTATATTGCTTGTTTGATTTCTATTATGAAAAGCACTATAGAAGTTTAATTAGTTATTATTATTACTATCATACAAATTGCAGACAAAATTGCAGGATGTAGCATTAACTAAATGGATTTTCGGGGACCAGTGTTGGCTCGTGAGCGCTACTTTCAAATCTACTGGCTGAAGCTATACAAAATCACTTTAAATAAAGGTTACTATTGTCACTTTAATCCTGGTATAAATATGTTATGTGCATTAATGAATAGGACATAGAGCATCATCAGAAAGGAGGGCAGCTGTTTGTAACCTGGCGTAAATAAGGACTTGATTAATTATGTACTCTATTATTGCAATGCTTAAAATGCACAGGAAGTTAAATAATTGCACAGATTACAAGACTTTCTTGTTTACCCAACCGTGGGACAGACTATGTTTGTTACAACACTCGGGACTCTGACTCTCTATTGGTTACACAGACTTTTGGCCTCCCATCCTATTCTAACAATCTCTCGCCGACTTTGTATTCATGTTACCTGATGAAATTGCTCTACAATGTGATCTTGTTGCCATCTAATGCACATTCAAATGTCATAAATCAACACTGCAGAGCTCTCCCTGTCCTCTGCCGTGCCCTGATTGTATTACTGCTGATGATATCTGGAAATGTGCATGTACACCCTGGCCCATCTACTGTTGCTAGCCCCAATTCTGACTTGTGCTCTGAGATCTGCTTCACTGATTTCTGCTCTCGTAAAAGCCTGGGTTTTCTGCACGTTAACACTAGAAGCTTATTACCTCAAATGGATCAATTGAAAGTGTGAGTTCACAACTCCAATCCAGATGTGTTGGTCATTACTGAGACGTGGCTAAGGAAGAGTGTTTTGAATACTGATGTTAACCTTTCTGGTTATAACCTTTTTCGGCAAGACAGATCTTCCAAAGGTGGGGGAGTTTTTAATTTCGAAAGGCCTATTTCTATTTTGCCTTGTTTATCAACCTATTGGCTTTCTTGATGTCTTTAGTATTCCCTCTGGTATGCAATCTGGTTTCCACTCAGGTTATGGATGTGTCACTGCAACATTAAAGGTCCTCACTGATGTCACCATTGCCCTTGATTCTGAGCAATGTTGTGCTGCTATTTTTATTCACTTGTCCAAGGCTTTTGATACGGTAGACCATTCCATTCTTCTGGGCCTGGTTTGCTAACTACCTCTCTCAAAGTGCAGTGTATGAAGTCAGAACATCTGCTGTCGCAGCCACTGCCTGTCACCAAGGGAGTACCCCAAGGCTCGATCCTAGGTCCCACGTTCTTCTCAATTTACATCAACAACATAGCTCAGGCAGTAGGAAGCTCTCTCATCCATTTATATGCAGATGATACAGTCTTATACTCAGCTGGCCCCTCCCCGGATTTTATGTTATTAAACGCTCTACAACAAAGCTTTCTTAGTGTCCAACAAGCTTTCTCTGCCCTTAACCTTGTTCTGAACACCTCCAAAACAAAGGTCATGTGGTTTGGTAAGTAGAATGCCCCTCTTCCCACAGGTGTGATTACTACCTCTGAGATTTTAGAGCTTAAGGTAGTCACCTCATGCAAGTACTTGGGAGTATGGCTAGACGGTACACTGTCCTTCTCTCAGCACATATCAAAGCTGCAGGATAAGGTTAAATCTAGACTTGGTTTCCTCTATCGTAATCGCTCCTCTTTTACCCCAGCTGCCAAACTAACCCTGATTCAGATGACTATCCTACCCATGCTAGATTACGGACACGTAATTTATAGATCGTCAGGTAAGGATGCTCTCGAGCGCCTAGATGTTCTTTACCATTCGGCCATCAGATTTGCCACCAATGCTCCTTATAGGACAATTCACTGCACTCTATACTCCTCTGTAAACTGGTCATCTTTGTATACCCGTCGCTAGACCCACTGGTTGATGCTTATTTATAAAACCCTCCTAGGCCTCGCTCCCCCCTATCTAAGATATCTACTGCAGCCCTCATCCTCCACATACAACGCCCGTTCTCCCAGTCACATTCTGTTAAAGGTCCCCAAAGCACACACATCCCTGGATCACTCCTCTTTTCAGTTCGATGCAGCTAGCGACTGGAACGAGCTTGGTTTGGTCTGGGTCTGGTCTTGTTCTGGTCTGGCTCTGGTCTGGATCTGGTCTGATCTAGTCTGATCTGGGCCTGGTCTGGGTTTGGTCAGGATCTGGTCTGTATCTGGGGCTGGTCTGGGTTTGGTCAGGGTCTGATCTTGGTCTGGTCTGGCTCTGGTCTGGATCTGGTCTGATCTAGTCTGATCTGGGCCTGGTCTGGGTTTGGTCAGGGTCTGATCTGGTCTGTATCTGGGCCTGGTCTGGGTTTGGTCAGGGTCTGATCTGGTCTGTATCTGGGGCTGGTCTGATCTGGGTCAGGGTCTGATCTGGTCTGTATCTAGGGCTGGTCTGGGTTTGGTCAGGGTCTGATCTGGTCTGTATCTGAGGCTGGTCTGATCTGGGTCAGGGTCTGATCTGGTCTGTATCTGGGGCTGGTCTGATCTGGGTCAGGGTCTGATCTGGTCTGTATCTGAGGCTGGTCTGATCTGGGTCAGGGTCTGATCTGGTCTGTATCTGAGGCTGGTCTGATCTGGGTCAGGGTCTGATCTGGTCTGTATCTGGGGCTGGTATGATCTGGGCCAGGGTCAGGGCTGGTCTGATCTGGGTCAGGGTCAGGGCTGGTCAGGGTCAGGGCTGGTCTGATCTGGGTCAGGGTCAGGGCTGGTCTGATCTGTGTCAGGGTCTGATCTGGTCTGTATCTTAGGCTGGTCTGATCTGGGACAGGGTCTGATCTGGTCTGTATCTTAGGCTGGTCTGATCTGGGACAGGGTCAGGGCTGGGTTTCCCAAAAGCATCATAGCAGTAAGATCATCTTTATTCCATTGAAACTATATGGACGAAATATGATTTTAGTGCTAAGATGCTTTTGGGAAACCCAGCGCTGGTCGGGTTCTGGTCTGATCTCTGTCTGATCTGGTCTGGTTTGGTATGGGTCTGATCTGCATCTGATCTGTCAGGGTCTGGTTCTGGGTCTGGTCTGGTCTGTACAGTCCTAGCTTAGTCCCCAGTTTACCAACCTACTATATGTACTACTACCACTTAGCACAAGCTTTTATCCAAAGCAATTGAATCCATTTTTAATATGTGCAAGTGATCCCTTCAGGAGTTCAACCCACTACCTTAGCTTGCTAGCTTTCTATGAACAAGAGCCGAGATGATCCTGCAGTCTGAGTCATAGGCAGGACAGACTTGATATTGTTACCCTACTATTATGCTGTTGATCAGCTGTATTAACTCCTCTCTCCATGACCTCTAATCTCTAACCCTCTCCCCTCCTTCCAGTTCCTCCTGCCTGTGCTGTCTCACGACATCAACCTGTTGTATTAACCCCTAACTCTCCTCCTGACCTCTAACCTCTCCTCCAATAGGAGTGTTTCCAGTTCATCCTGCCCGCGCTGCCCCACGCCATTGACCTGCTCCGGGACGCCGTGGTCAAGGTGAAGGAGGCAGTGGACGAGCTGGAGGACCTCCCTTCGCCCCCGCCTCCCCTCTCACCACCCCCCAATAGCTCGCCGCGGCGCCAGACGGAAGACAAGGGCGTGCAGTGCGAGGAGGAGGACGATGAGAAGAAGGACAGCGGTGTGGCATCCACTGAGGACTCCTCGTCCTCGCACATCACCGCCGCCTCCATCGCCGCCAAGGTAACCAATGGGGAGGTAAGGGAACGGGAATCTGGCAGAACTCTGATCAAACCTTCATGTGCAATGTCTACTTTCCGATTCTCCACCTTTTTTGTGCACTCGCAAGACTCCTCTCCTAGATTTAAAAACATTGGATTGGTGTAAGCATTGGCTAGAGGAAGTTTCAACCATGAATCCATGATGGGAAGTGTACAAATGCACACTGGGAAAAGGGTGGCGAATCGAGACGTACACATACAGTGTGTAGAGTATGTACATATTCCTATGAGTACACCACCCTCCATGTCATCATTATTATTTCATACAACATTCTCATAATCATTCTGTACAAATGTAATGCTTTTCAGATGGACCATTCGTGTGTGTGTTTGTGTGTTACGTGTGTGCTATGAATGTGTGTGTGTGTGTGTGTGTGTGTGTGTGTGTGTGTGTGTGTGTGTGTGTGTGTGTGTGTGTGTGTGTGTGTGTGTGTGTGTGTGTGTGTGTGTGTGTGTGTGTGTGTGTGTGTGTGTGTGTGTGTGTGTGTGTGTGTGTGTGTGTGTGTGTGTGTGTGTGTGTGTGTGTGTGTGTGTGTGTGTGTGCGCGTGTGTGCGTGTGCGCGTGCGTGCATGCCTGATTCATCGTCCATTGAAGTGACAGTTGTCCATTTTCATTTTCCTGTCCCGTCCAACATCAGAGTGGACTTATAGCTCTGTGGTACTAATGTCATGGTAACAGGTTTCGGTCCAATCCCATCTCCATCCTGGCATTTTTCTCATTGTCCAGTCATGGACATTCATTGGTAAGATTACATGCTATCTATGGGGCAGTTTCCTGGACACAGATGAATCCTAGTCATGGAATAAAAAGCACTTTCAATGAAGATTGTCCATTGACTTTGCTTTTTTGTCCAGGACTAGACTTACTCTGTGTACGGTGAACCACCGCCATGTCTATTACATACGTCCTGATTCATCTCTGTGATCTATAATCTATCCTCATATCATCCTGAAAATCATATCATACCGTCCATATTGCCCAGTTTCATTCATTATTCATTCATTACTGTAATATCATCACACTTAGAAGTGTCTCAGTGGCTCTTGGTTATAGAAGCTGCCTGGTAAGGTTTGTAGGGTTTACTCCACTGGTTTAGTTTAGGCATGGGGGTCCAAATGTATTAAGGTTTGCTTTAGGAAGGAGGGTTAGGTTAAGGTTAGCTGTGATTTTTGTGAGGTTAAGGTTAGGGAAAGGCATGAAAGTTAACATTGGGTTAGTGTACCACCGTCTGCTGCCATTTCTTTTCTTCTGGTCAAATATGCACTGCCTATAATGAGCACTGAGGCACAAGATGCTGTGCTATGGTGAAGGTAGTCAACGTTAAAGGGTCAGATGTGTAGCATGCTATCTAATATCTAATGTGTAGCATGCTATCTAATATCTAATGTGTAGCATGCTATCTAATATCTAATGTGTAGCATGCTATCTAATATATATCTAATGTGTATGTAATACAAATTCTACAGTCATAATGGGCCATTATTTGAGTGTGTGTGTGTGTCTCTTGTTCTTTCTTTCTGTGTGTGTGTGTGTGTGTGTGTGTGTGTGTGTGTAGATCCCAGACAGCATCATCTCCAGGGGTGTCCAAGTCCTCCCTAGAGACACAGCCTCTCTGAGCACCACGCCCTCCGAGTCGCCCCGTGCCCAGGCCACCTCGCGCCTCTCCACCGCCTCCTGCCCCACGCCCAAAGTAAGGTCTTACACCCACACACACATATGTACGGACAGACGCACACACACACACACACACACAAACACACACACACACACACACACACACACACAGTCATACCATAGGCAGACACACAGGCGTCATTTCTCTGCAGAAGTGTTCTCTTCAGCGTCTATCTACCATCATATGAAGATGGCGCCGACAGACATGGCTCTGCTTCTAGCTCCCAAGCAATTTTTTCACAAGCATTTCACCCGCAATAACATCTGCTAATTATATGTGTATGTGACCAAAACAATGTGATTTCATTTGATTTGATCACGGTGCTATGCCAAACCAAAGTGCGTGCGAAAGGGCCCCTGCTGTGGCTAGTATGGTAGTGGTTGTGTGTTTATGTGTGCGTATCCTTGTTTGCGTGGGTCAAATGCATTATACTGAATGAACCCTCTACCTCCACCACACACACACGTCCTCCTCCGTTCCCTACCTTAAGTCAACCCACTCCAGTCTCTCATCCAGATTGGTGTACAACGACGCGAGATAGAGCAGTTAGGGAGCTCACTTCGGTCAACTCTGAGTTCAACTCGGGATCACTGGTGACAAGAAAGTGGCTCACCTTTTAGCCAGGTACATTTCTATTGGCAACGAATCATTAAGAACTAACCTGCTCCGGGAAAGGCTAACTCGGGGCTAACTCCACTTATCCTGAATGAAGTGTTTGAGCTGCGAGTTGAGGACCAATCAAATCAGATTCCCTGCATCATCGTCTCCTTCATTCTCAGGAACCATATTTGAGGAAGACAACTGATTGAATATTGTATTTATTAAATGTTCTTATACGTGTTAAAAATTGTAACATTCAAATACATATCACACTACATATTTCGTAATGACTTAATAAAATAATTGTATCGAGTCTTCAAAATAAGTGGCTGTGCTTAGCACACCACTGTGCACCAGAGACGCTAATAACGATCCGCGTAATGAAAGAAAGACGACACACTTCTATCTTATTTCCCACCATAGCCTCGTGAAATTGCAGGATAACTTTTCTTTCATTTTAATTTCAGCAAAAAGGTAAAGGTGGCACTAACATGGATGATGGTTTCAGCAACGTCTCAATAAAAAGTTTGGCGTTCGACTAACCATGTGCGACATGCACACGCAGTTACACGCCAGCTAGAGTTAGCGACAACTGCAGGATCAATATCCACCTTCATAACATGGATGAAGCCTGAGCTGGAATGTGAAGCGTGCTAGCTTTTTAAAATCCTGGGTAGATCTAGACGGCATCGTATTATACCACTATGGTCTCACAGTCAGAGATGCATTCTATCTCTCTCTCTCACTATCTATCTCTCTCTCGCTCTATCTCTCTCTCGCTCTATCTCTCTCTCGTTCTATCTCTCTCTCGCTCTATCTCTCTCGCTCGCTCTCTCTCGCTCTGTCTCTCTCTCTATCGCTCTATTTCTCTCTCGCTTTATCTCTCTCGCTCTATCTCTCTCTCTATCGCTCTAACTCTCTCTCGCTCTCTCTCTCGCTCTACCTCTCTATCGCTCTATCTTTCTCTCTCGCTCTATCTCTCTCGATCTCTCTCGCTCGCTCTATCTCTCTCGCTCGCTCTCTCTCTCTCACTCTATCTCTCTCTCTCGCTCTATCTCTCTCGCTCGCTCTCGCTCGCTCTCTCTCTCTCTCGCTCTATCTCTCTCGCTCGCTCTATCTCTCTCGCTCTATCTCTCTCACTCTATCTCAACTCAATTCAATTTATTGGCATGGGAAACATGTGTTAACATTGCCAAAGCAAGTGAAGTAGATAATATACAAAAGTGAAATAAACAATAAAGATTAACAGTAAACATTACAAATATAGAAGTTCCAAAAGAATAAAGACATTACAAATGTTATATTATATATATATACAGTGTTGTAACAATGTACAAATGGTTAAAGTACAAAAGGGAAAATAAATAAACATAAATATAGGTTGTATTTACAATGGTGTTTGTTCTTCACTGGTTGACCTTTTCTTGTGGCAACAGGTCACAAATCTTGCTGCTGTGATGGCACACTATGGTATTTCACCCAGTAGATATGGGAGTTTATCAAAATTGGGTTTGTTTTCGAATTCGTTGTGGATCTGTGTAATCTGAGGGAAATAGGTCTCTAATATGGTCATACATTGGGCAGGAGGTTAGGAAGTGCAGCTCAGTTTCCACCTCATTTTGTGGGCAGTGTGCACATAGCCTGTCTTCTCTTGAGAGCCATGTCTGCCTACGGCGGCCTTTCTCAACAGCAAGGCTATGCTCACTGAGTCTGTACATAGTCAAAGCTTTCCTTAAGTTTGGGTCAGTCACAGTGGTCAGGTATTCTGCCACTGTGTACTCTCTGTTTAGGGCCAAATAGCATTCTAGTTTGCTCTGTTTTTTTGTTAATTCTTTCCAATGAGACCAGTATATACTGTATACAGTACGAGGTATATAGATTCCACCGCAGGTTCACAGGGTCGGTCAGGCTGACCACTGCCACATGTAGGTGGTATGTACAGTATGGGTGTCTAGGAACGGTACACTGTGGAGAACGGAGGATATAGATACAGTGTTCAGAGAAATAACACAATGGCTGTGTGTGAATATACACTGCCTGTGTCAAACAGTGTTTTGTTGTTGTTGGGGGGTGTCATAAGCAGAAACATATGTAGGATTATCTCTGTTTCTATTTTCGTAGTTGCCATGTCTAACAGTTCCAAGACGACTGACTTGGCTTACTTAACTTGGGGTTGTTGTGGAGCATTTGGTGCCAATAGTTATTTGGTGCCAATAGTTTGCTAAATGATTTGTTTGTTTATTCCCTGCGTATCTAAGACTGTAGAGTCCTGGGAAACAGGATGTACAGTAGATTTTGAGCTGCCACCACTAAGTGCCCAGTAGTGGTATTGTTTAACTGGTAGTGCAGGCAGTATGGTCTCTATAGCGGAACTGTATGTAAGTGGTGAGCAGGCTTTTTGCTACTGTCCCAATGTGCCTGTAGTTCCGCTGCAGTATGAGGAAAAGTTACTCCACCTCACTAAACTAAAGCCGTTTTTGTTAATGACCCAGTTTGAATTGCTGCTTCTCTGTCAGGAGCTACCGTATCCTCCTCATTCTATAACCACATGAGTCAGCGCGACAAAGTCTGGACAAATCTCTTCCAAAAACGTACATAGACACATACAGTAAATCAGGCGTGTACGCCGCTTTCCTAACTCACTTTGAGTATGATTATCCAATGTTCAGTAAAGGGCTTTCCAGACAGGAAGCAACGGGGGGAGCGTAGTTGGGCAAAATAAAGCAGATCTCTATTTTCTCTGCCTCGGCTGAGCGGCTTTTACGTGTACGAGCACCACTGACCGCTAGATAGGATGTGCCACCCCAGGCCGTATGTGTGTGTGTGTGTGTGTGTGTGTGTGTGTGTGTGTGTGTGTGTGTGTGTGTGTGTGTGTGTGTGTGTGTGTGTGTGTGTGTGTGTGTGTGTGCGTGCGTGCGTGCGTGCGTGCGTGCGTGCGTGCGTGCGTGCGTGCGTGCGTGCGTGCGTGCGTGCGTGCGTGCGTGCGTGCGTGCGTGCGTGCGTGCGTGTGTGCGGCTCCTCTCACCACACGTTCTCACAGGTCTTCATGTGAAGCGGAAACAGCCTCTGCTGCTCTGCCTCCAGACCACACACACACACGCAGACCAGAGAGAGAGAGAGAGGCACCCAGATGCACTGTTCTAATGTCCAAACCTGTCTGTCTACACAGCACAGGAGCTGGGGGCACACACACACACACACACACAGAGACTCACAAATAACACAACATGAAAATAAAGACACACAGACACAGGGATACCATACACACTACTCAGGCAAATCACAAAGTCCAACCTGCACTCAGACATGCAGACACTACACATTCATTCTCACAGGCACGGAGTATCTCACACACGCACGCACACGCACGCACACACACACACACACACACACACACACACACACACACACACACACACACACACACACACACACACACACACACACACACACACACACACACACTCCTACTGTGATGGTTTGGTAGTGTAGTTGTACTCTTCCACTCTTGTGAGCATGTAGTGCAGTTACGTAATGGTTGAGTTTGGGTTAATGAAGCATATGGGAGAGTGTGTGTGTGTGTGTGGGGGGGGGGGGGGGGCAGTAGGATTTGACTCAGTGGGCGGTGGAGGGTTATGGGGGTTCTTCTCTCTCTCTCCCTCTGCGCTTTTTCTCTCCTCCTCTCTCTCAATCTCTCTCAATCTCTCTTTTCCTCTCTCTTCCTCTCTCTCAATCTCTCTCTTCCTCTCTCTCAATCTCTCTCAATCTCTCTTTTCCTCTCTCTTCCTCTCTCTCAATCTCTCTCTTCCTCTCTCTTCCTCTCTCTCAATCTCTCTCTTCCTCTCTCTTCCGCTCTCTCTTTCTCTCTCATCCTCTCTCTCAATCTCTCTCTTTCTCTCTATGAGGGGTTCTCCCCCTCTCCTGTCAGGGCTTTCCTCAAGGTAAGTTGAAAGGCTGAATCACACACACACACACACACACAGACACACGCACACAGACACGCGCACGCATACACACACACACAGACACACACACACAAACACACGCACACAGACACACACACACATACACACACACACACACACACACACTAACCGCACATACATACAGTCAGCTACTCTCTGCACACTGAAGCACTGTGTTCCTACAACCGGGACTGAATGTATCCTATTCGTTCCCTCCCCTGACAGTAATCCAAACATTAACCCCTAACCCTAACCCTGACCCTTATCATTACCATAACCTATATGGGTCTGAATATTAGCCACACCCATCTCCGTTCTGATTGGTTCCTTTGCTGGGATATTTTCAATATTATGATATTTACGTCAACAATAGATGTGGTAAAGAGGTCAAAACAATGGAAATGTCATGGAAACACACGGTGGAACGTTTCTGAATCTCCTCATTGCCCCCCAGCAAAAAGTAGCCTACATTTTTCAAGACCTCTGCAATCCGCGCTGGCATGCTGTCAATTAACTTCTGGGCCACATCCTGACTGATGGCAGCCCATTCTTGCATAATCAATGCTTGGAGTTTGTCAGAATTTGTGGGATTTTGTTTGTCCACCCGCCTCTTGAGGATTGACCACAAATTCTCAATGGGATTAAGGTCTGGGGAGTCTCCTGGCCATGGACCCAAAATATCAATGTTTTGTTCCCCGAGCCACTTAGTTATCACTTTTGCCTTATGGCAAGGTGCTACATCATGCTGGAAAAGGCATTGTTCGTCACCAAACTGTTCCTGGATGGTTGGGAGAAGTTGCTCTTGGAGGATGTGTTGGTACCATTTTTTATTCATGGCTGTGTTCTTAGGCAAAATTGTGAGTGAGCCCACTCCCTTGGCTGAGAAGCAACCCCACACATGAATGGTCTCAGGATGCTTTACTGTTGGCATGACACAGGACTGATGCTAGCGCTCACCTTGTCTTCTCCGGACAAGCTTTTTTCCGGATGCCCCAAACAATCGGAAAGGGGATTCATCAGAGAAAATGACTTTACCCCAGTCCTCAGCAGTCCAATCCCTGTACCTTTTGCAGAATATCAGTCTGTCCCTGATGTTTTTCCTGGAGAGAAGTGGTTTCTTTGTTGCCCTTCTTGACACCAGGCCATCCTCCAAAAGTTTTCGCCTCGCTGTGCGTTCAGATGCACTCACACCTGCCTGCTGCCATTCCTGACCAAGCTCTGTACTGGTGGTGCCCCGATCCTTCAGTTGAATCAACTTTAGGAGACGGTCCTGGCGCTTGCTGGACTTTCTTGGGCGCCCTGAAGCCTTATTTACAACAATTGAAAAGCTCTCCTTGAAGTTCTTGATGATCCGATAAATGGTTGATTTAGGTGCAATCTTACTGGCAGCAATATCCTTGCCTGTGAAGCCCTTTTTGTTCAAAGCAATGATGACGGCACGTGTTTCCTTGCAGGTAACCATGGTTGACAGAGGAAGAACAATGATTCCAAGCACCACCCTCCTTTTGAAGCTTCCAGTCTGTTATTCGAACTCAATCAGCATGACAGAGTGATCTCCAGCCAACACTCACACCTGTGTTAACGAGAGAATCACTGACATGATGTCAGCTGGTCCTTTTGTGGCAGGGCTGAAATGCAGTGGAAATATTTTTGGGGGGATTCAGTTCATTTGCATGGCAAAGAGGGACTTTGCAATTAATTGCAATTCATCTGATCACTCTTCATAACATTCTGGAGTATATGCAAATTGCCATCATACAAACTGAGGCAGCAGACTTTGTGAAAATTTATATTTGTGTCATTCTCAAAACTTTTGGCCACGACTGTACATTGGGCCTGTTACAATATATCAATCATGATGGATTTGATGACTACCTACTTAGTTAGATCAGATGTGTAGAACCAGTATCCTTCTCCTATCCCTCATGACATATGTTCCATTGACCTCCTTACCACATTTATATCCATGTCTCCTCTATCTGTCTTCAAAAGCACCACCATATAACCTAAAATCAACAAAAATGTGAAATCCTAGCAGCATAATAATAACAGCTTCCATGTTGGATCAGCAGTGTGAAGATGGCTTTTGTGTTGCTTAAACTGGTTTTGGCTCTACATGAGGCTGCCTGAGTTAATGTTCTTCCAATAGCCTTTTGATGAATGCGTTTTATGGATGGAGCCGAGGCCAAGGCTTATCAAGCCACTTCCTCTTTCCTTCTCCACTGGAATATGAGTCACTATGAGAAGACTGTTATATACAGACCACCCCCTTGACCTCTATCTCTGGCCTCCTTAGAGGAGTTATGGCCAAGGCAAGGGTGTAGCTCAGACACACACACACACACACACACACACACGCACGCACGCATGCACACACGCACGCACACACACACACAAACACACACACTATTAACACTCACACAATAACACTGTGTGTAAAAACATACAGACATATTCACTCTGTATACACACACACACACACAAACACACACACACACATGTATTCACTCTGTGTACACACACACTGTTAACGAACACACAATAACACTATGTGTAAATACACACACGCACACACACACTCACACGTATTCACTCTGTATACACACACACACCCCACACACACACTGTTGACACTCACACAATAACAGTGTGTGTAAATACACATCCACACACACATCCATACACATCACACGAGTAACGATACTGTACTATTAATGTCACCACATTGGTCATACAGAACAACGTGAAAGCCACCCATGTTGCTGTTAGTCCTATCTGTAATCTAATTCACTAATGGATGCAGGATGCAGCCAGCCATAGTGGGCTGGATCAATGAGTCCTTCCTAGTCTGTAGCACGCTGTACTGTGGTCACTGCTACATAGCCTTGAACACAGATCCACTGTTTGTAGGTTAGATCTCTGTCTATGCTGTTGGGTGTAGTATAGTGCTTGATGGGGTCATCGCTACAGTAGCACGGTGGGTATGTCTGTTCAGTACAATAGATGTCTGCCTATGCCGGTGGTCCTCTGTAGCTCAGTCGTTTGAACATGGGGCTTGCGACGCCAGGATAGTGGGTTTGATTCCCGGGACCGGTGGTGTGTAAAATGTATGTGTCACACGCATGACTGTAAGTCACTTTGGATAAAAGCGTCTGCTAAATGACATATATATTATTACAGTATATTTAAGCAATAAGGTACAAGGGGATGTACCACGGCTAGGTACTGTTCTTACACAACGCAACGTGGAGTGGCTGGCTACAGCTCTTAGCCGTGGTACATTGGCCATATACCACACACTGACAACTAAGGGCTGTTCTTAGGGCCGACACGGAGTGAAGGGCCAGTAAAACAGCCCTTAGGAGGGTGTTATTGACAATAATTCCCTGGTTTGAGGGCCTTATTGCTTCTTATTGCTTGTCATTGTTTCATTTGAGAAACGTTACAGTCTAGTCACGTATAGGCTGCATGGGATGGTGGAGATCACATTGTAATGTACATTGTTGCACAGGTCGGAGAGGAAGAGGGCAAGATTTAGACCAACTGTTGCAAACCAAATGCTAGGCTAGTGGCATGTTTTACAGGGGAGATGAAGTTTATGAATTGCCTGGCTGGGCAGTGGGATAGTGGATGCACATTGATCATTCAAATGGAACCGTTAACAGGCATTATCGTGGTGAGTAAACCAATCAGCATCCAGGATTTTCTATAAAATAATCTTAGTTGATTATTTTATATATTTGACATGTGATAAGGCCACTGTCACGATCGTCTTGCTGAGAGAAAGTGGACCAAGGCGCAGCGTGTGCAAAATACATTCTATTTTATTGTAGAGAAAGGGAAAAAACACGCAACAAACACTATAACAAACTGAAACAAAACAACAAACGAATCGTGAAGCTAATAACGTAAGTGCACACACAGGCTACAAACGTACAACATAGACAATTACCCACATTAACCTAGTGCCTATGGCTGCCTTAAATATGGCTCCAAATCAGAGACAATTAATGACATCTGTCTCTGATTGAGAACCATTCAGGCAACCATAGACACAGCTAGACACCTATACTAAACACAAACCCATCTACTCTATTTAACCCCCTAAACCATACAACCACCCTAGACACTACAAAAACACATACATTCCCCATGTCACACCCTGACCTAACTAAAATAATAAAGAAAACAAAGAATACTAAGGCCAGGGTGTGACAGCCACACAGGGACAGAGATCATTACAGACACCTGTGATCATCTGAAGTAGCCAAACGTGCCACCAGATGTCATGTGACAAACAAAAAAAACTTGACAGTTACCAGAAATATACCCTCCCTTTGCAACCCTAGGTTTGTCCTAAATAGCAGCCCAATCCCTATATAGTGTACACATGATCTTATGGGCCCTGGTCAAAAGTAGTGCACTGTATAGGGAATAGGGTGCCGTTTAGGACAAAAGAGGGACTGTGGTCATTGGTACAGTAGCCTTCTACAGTGGATGTCTGTTCAGTACTGCCGAGGTCTGTCTATGCCGTGTGTGTAGCGTCTGCGGCCCGGTGGCACTGGCTGCTTCCCAATGGCGTGCCGGTGGTTTTAGTAAGTGTATAAAACAGAGTGTGTGTGGTCGGGGGCCGACAGCGGTAATGTCCTCTGGCTCAGGGCGCTGTTGGACCAGGCTGCCAAGCGGCCCTCCCTCCCTTCCCACCTTCCCACTGTCGACAGGGGATTTGTGTGTGTGTGTTTTGGACGGCACTCAGAGGATCTGTACCTACTCTGTCTCTCACTACCCCCTCTGCCACACACACTCATTTCTGAGAATGTCACCAGAGACGTGGGGGGGTGGGGGGGGTGGGGGTCTGGATGGGGGAGTGTGTGTTTGTGTGTGTGCTTGTGTGCATGCCAACTAAGGCTAGTGGTCTATAGATCAGTATAAGGCGTGGAGGAAGGCTGTGTGAGAAAGAAACCTAAGCTGAGTGTTTTCTGTGTTTCTGTTTCTGCATGTTTTCCTCCAAGTCTGTGCCCTGCGGTAAGTGAAGGCAAACAGGCAGTAGGCAGACAGGCAGTAGGCAGACAGGCAGTAGGCAGACAGGCAGTAGGCAGACAGGCAGACGTGGGTCTCTGCTCTTGGGCTGTGTAGAGCCTGCTCTTGTTTTACAGCCTGTACCATTAAGGCTTAATTCTCCTGTGGAAGGCATAGACATGGGCTCTCAAACTCATACACCTGTGCGTGTGTGTGTGTGTGTGTGTGTGTGTGTGTGTGTGTGTGTGTGTGTGTGTGTGTGTGTGTGTGTGTGTGTGTGTGTGTGTGTGTGTGTGTGTGTGTGCGTGTGCGTGTGTGTGCGTGTGTGTGTGTGTCTCCACAGCACAGAGAGGCTGGGGTAGCAGCACTGATTGTGAGTGTATGTGAGTGTACGAGCCTCCCTCCAGCACAGGGAGGCTCGTAAAAGTGACTCCTCCTCCTCGGACCACTGGAAGTGTGGAAGGATTTATGAGATGCACTGAGAGAGAGAGTTGAGGGGAAATTAGAGAGGAGGGAGTGAGAGAGGGAGAGAAGGGGACAGAGAGAGGGGAAGAGAGGAGTGATGGAGAGAAGGGGGGTAGGGTAGGGGACGATGAAAGGGAGGAAGAGAAAGAGAAACAAGCTGCGTTTTGAGGTATAGCCCGAGCGTCATAGCAGTGCCTTGCCTCGGTAAGAAGGCCTCTGCTGCATTGGCTGTCTGTCTGCCTCTCTTTCTCTGTGTCGGTCTGTCCATTTCTGTCCTTACACTGTCTTCAGAATGTGTGTGTAAGCCCACTAGCATTCGTCATATCACTCAGTCACAGTAATTGTACTCCCTCTGCTACTCTGCTACTGCTCCAATCAGTACAGAGAGAGAAAGAGGGAGAGAGTGAAAGAGAGAGAAGGAGAGATAGGGGGAGGGAGAGAGAGAGAGGTAGAAAGAGAGAGAGAGAGAGAGAGAGAGAGAGAGAGAGAGAGAGAGAGAGAGAGAGAGAGAGAGAGAGAGAGAGAGAGAGAGAGAGAGAGAGAGAGAGAGAGAGAGAGAGAGAGAGAGAGAGAGAGAGAGAGAGAGAGAGAGAGAGAGAGAGAGAGAGAGAGAGAGAGAGAGAGAGAGAGAGAGAGAGAAGGGATGGAGAGTGTCAGCCCCTCTACCATGTGCTGACAGACAGGCAGACACTCACATGGGTGCTGCACACCCACACCACCCCCTCCTTCTTATTCTGTCACTCCTCCTCTCCCTCTTTCTGTCTCTCTGTTGCTTTCCCTCCTGTTCTCCTTCTCGTGCACGCTGCTTCTCTGTTGCTCTTCCTCCCTAACTGTACTCTCTCTGTATCTCTCTGCTTGCTCTGTCGCTCACACACACTCTCAGATTGCCTGTGTGTGTGTGCGTGTGTGCTCGTGTGCACATGTTGAAGAGCTCGCTCAGTGCAGACTTCACTCTGAGGATGGTAAGTAGTGTCTTTCCTCCTGCGTTTTGAGAGTGTGTTTCTGGACTGTGTTGTTGGGAGTGTGTATGATGGAGGATTCTGTCTGTACATAAATTAGAGTGTTTACTGTCAGTATTTGTGTAGTGTGCCTGTGTGTGTGTCTACTGTATGCGCATGTGTGCATCTATACGCATGGCCGAGTGTGTGTGGTCTGATGATGATGATGATGGTGATGATGGTGGTTAGCCATAAACACGTACACAGCGATGATGAGGCTGTGTGATGGTAGGAAGTACACAGGGATGAGAGAGGAGAGGGCGGGCGAGGGGACATGCGTACGTTGACTGCGGGGTTGGGGTGAGGAGGGGGGAAGAAGGGGAGGAGGGGGAGGTGCAGGACTCACGTGCCTAGTGTGGTGGCCGTGTCGCTGCAGTATTCAAGAGAGAGTGAGAGACTGAGGGTTACATAAAGGCAGGGGGGAGGAGAGGGAGACAGGGACAGGCAGCTCCACTGGGCTCAATAGTCCCTCTGAGCCAGGGCCCTAGACTAGGGTCCACAACAGGAGCTGGTAGGGGACTGGATGGATGGAGAAATGGAAGGTATATACTGCAATACAGTAAAGACCAACAACGGCTAGAGATGCAGTGACACATGAACTCATAGATCTGGAAATTACAATGCAGTTTCTTATTTCTTATGTCAATGTCAATACCTATGAAGTGTTGAATGGAATTAGGGTTGGGCGGTATCCAGATTTTCATATCATCATACCATCCTTCTCTCATCCCGGGATTTATGGTATTACCGGCTTAGTACACAAAGGGGCGACAAAAAAACTCAAAACACCCATTGGGTGTCTATTACCAGAATGCTAACAAAATTAGCACAAGTAATAGCGAGTTTTCATGGAGGCTGCTAGCTAAATATGCTAACGAGAGCAAACGAAAATAAACTAATTGCAAAGACAGGGAACCCAGCTCATAAAGTTATACATACAGTATGTAGGTAGGAGCTACCGAATGTCATTTTTTGTGAGTTTAGACATTTACAAGCGGATATGAACGATAGACATTGTGGAGATGAACAAAGTTTTGACACGCGCTTGTCTGAAGGAAGAACAGTACTGGCACTGAAACAGCATGTGTACACGCTGTGTGGACTCTGAAGTCGCTAGTGTCACGTCCTAACCATAGTGCTTATGTGTTTTGCTTGTTTTAGTGTTGGTCAGGACGTGAGCTGGGTGGGCATTCTATGTTGTGTGTCTAGTTTGTCTGTTTCTGTGTTCAGCCTAATATGGTTCTCAATCAGAGGCAGCTGTCAATCGTTGTCCCCGATTGAGAATCATATATAGGTGGCTTGTTTTGTGTTGGGGATTGTGGGTGGTTGTTTCCTGTCTCTGTGTTTTGTCTGCACCAGATAGGGCTGTCTCGGTTTTCACATTTGTTATTTTGTTACTTGTATTAGTGTTACCGTTTATTCGTCTAATTAAACATGTTGAACACTAGCCGCGCTGCATTTTGGTCCTCTCCTTCACCTATGGAAGAAAACCGTGATAGAATCACCCACCAAACTCGGACCAAGCAGCGTGGAAACAGGCAGCAGCGACAGCAGCAGCGGTACCAGGAGGAATGGACATGGGAGGAAATTCTGGACGGAAAAGGACCCTGGGCAGAGCCAGAGGAGTGTCGCCGCCCCAAAGCGGAGCTGGAGGCAGCAAAAGCGGAGAGGCGGCATTATGAGGCGCTAGCAAGGCAGAGCGGCTGGAAGCCCGAGAGGCTCACCCAAACATTTATTGGGGGGGGGGGATAAAGGGGAGTGTGGCGAAGTCAGGTAGGAGACCTGCGCCAACTTCCCGGGCTTACCGTGGAGAGCGAGAGTACGGGCAGACACCGTGTTGTGCGGAAGAGCGCACGGAGTCTCCTGTACGTGTGCTTAGCCCGGTGCGGTACATTCCAGCTCCACGTATCGGCCGGGCTAGAGTGGGCATCGAGCCAGGTGCCATGAAGCCGGCTCAACGTATCTGGCCTCCAGTACGTCTCCTCGGGCCGGCATACATGGCACCAGCCTTACGTATGGTGTCCCCGGTTCGCCAGCACAGCCCAGTGCGGGCTATTCCACCTCGCCGCACTGGCCTGGCTACGGGGAGCATTAAACCAGGTACGGTTGGGCAGGCTCAGTGCATAAGAGCTCCTGTACGCCTTCACGGTCCGGTATATCCGGCGCCACCTTCCCGCCCCTGTCCAGTACCACCAGTGCCTACACCACGCACCAGGCTTCCTGTGCGTCTCCAGAACTCTGTTCCTCCTCCACGCACTCTCCCTATGGTGCATGTCTCCAACCCAGTACCTCCAGTGCCGGTACCACGCACCAGGCCTACTGTGTGCCTCAGCAGGTCAGAGTCGGCCGTCTGTCCAACGCCGTCTGCACTGCTCCTCTGCCCAGCGCCGCCTGCACTGCACTGCCTGCCCAGCGCCGTCTGCACTGCCTGCCTGCCCAGCGCCGTCTGAGCCATCCGTCTGCCCAGCGCCATCTGAGCCATCCGTCTGCCCAGCGCCGTCTGATCCATCCGTCTGCCCAGTGCCATCTGAGCCGCCCGTCTGTCCGGAGCCGTTAGAGCCGTCCGTCAGTCAGGAGCCGCTAGAGCCGTCCATCAGTCAGGAGCTGTCAGAGCCGCCAGCCAGTCAGGAGCTGCCAGAGCCGCCAGCCAGTCAGGAGCTGCCAGAGCCGCCAGCCATTCAGGAGCTGCCAGAGCCGCCCGCCAGTCAGGAGCTGCCAGAGCCGCCCGCCAGTCAGGAGCTGCCAGAGCCGCCCGCCAGTCAGGAGCTGCCAGAGCCGCCCTCCAGTCATGAGCTGCCCTCCAGTCATGAGCTGCCCTCCATTCATGAGCTGCCCCTCAGCCCGGAGCTGCCCCTCACTCCGGAGCTGCCATTAGTCCGGAGCTGCCCTTCAGTCCAGAGCTGCCTCTCTGTCAGGAGCTGCCCTTCAGTCCGGAGCTGCCCCTCTGTCCTGAGCTACCTCTCTGTCCTGAGCTACTTCTCTGTCCTGAGCTACCTCTCTGTCCTGAGCTACCTCTCTGTCCTGAGCTGTCTCCTAAATCTAGGAGGGACCTTTGTGAAGGTTCCTATACCAGGGTCAGGGGCGAGGGTCGCCACTCAAAGGACGCTAAGGAGGGGGACAAAGACAATGGTGGAGTGGTGTCCTCGTCCTGCGCCGGAGCCGCCACCGCGGACAGATGCCCACCCAGACCCTCCCCTTGAGTTTTGGGGGGGCGTTCGGAGTCACCTCAGGAGGGGGGTACTGTCACATCCTGACCATAGTGCTTATGTGTTTTGCTTGTTTTAGTGTTGGTCAGGACATGAGCTGGGTGGGCATTCTATGTTGTGTGTCTAGTTTGTCTGTTTCTGTGTTCAGCCTAATATGGTTCTCAATCAGAGGCAGCTGTCAATCGTTGTCCCTGATTGAGAATCATATATAGGTGGCTTGTTTTGTGTTGGGGATTGTGGGTGGTTGTTTCCTGTCTCTGTGTTTTGTCTGCACCAGATAGGGCTGTCTCGGTTTTCACATTTGTTATTTTGTTACTTGTATTAGTGTTACCGTTTATTCGTCTAATTAAACATGTTGAACACTAGCCGCGCTGCATTTTGGTCCTCTCCTTCACCTATGGAAGAAAACCGTGACAGCTAGGGTAACATGTCTGCCTGCTCTGATTGGAGAAGAGAGGGGAGGAGCAGACAGGCCGACAACTGAGTGGACAAAAAACACAAGGAAATCAAGATACAGATAGCTCATCCAAAGTGCTTTGACTTCCCAAACACGGCAGAAAGCTAACACAATATGACGCCCCGTCACCTTATTAATACAGCCACTTGCTTAGATAACTTGCAAGTTAAACTTAGGGGTCGCATTAACGCAGAATTCTGTTTTTCACACAGGAAAAAATTATAAAACACATGAGAAATATATTGATGCCAGATGTAAAATGCTTCAGTTTGTGCTTCAGATGAGAATTCACCAACAGGCATTATACCAGCAGACTCTGACTGATGTGGAGCTACTTTTCTTGGTGTTAATAGCCTACTTTTCTCCGGTAAAATGAAAAATTTACTTTAAGCAAAACATTAGGAAATTTAGCTGGCTACATTCTTTCTATGATAAACATTATCTTCAGAGTTTGTGCTGTTAGGTGACCTAAACTGGGACAACACCCCAGCCATCCTACAATCTAAGCTTGATGCCCTTAATCTCATTTCTCCTTCAACCAAATCCGGATAGGTGATGTTCTGAAAGAACTGCAAAATCTGGACCCCTACAAATCAGCCGGGCTAGACAATCTGGACCCTCTCTTTTTAAAAAAGAAATTGTTGCAACCCCTATTACTAGCCTGTTCAACCTCTCTTTCGTATCGTCTGAGATCCCCAAAGATTGGAAAGCTGCTGCAGTCATCCCCCTCTTCAAAGTGGGAGACACTCTAGACCCAAACTGTTACAGACCTATATCTATCCTACCCTGCCTTTCTAAGGTCTTCGAAAGCCAAGTTAACAAACAGATCACCGACCATTTCAAATCCCACCGTACCTTCTCCGCTATGCAATCTGGTTTCCGAGCTGGTCATGGGTGCACCTCAGCCACGCTCAAGGTCCTAAACGATATTGTAACCGCCATCGGTTACATTGTTTCCAGTATTTTTGTCCTCACTTACTCCTGCCGTCTTGCTCTGAGTTTGCCTGCGGGGGTTGTACCCTAGCCTAGCCTAGAAAACATTCAGAAAACAGAGACCATTCAATAGTATCAGAGACAGAAACAGAGTGGAGTGGATGAGACTGAATGGAGGCTCTGCGTTGACCCACTGCATTCAAAGTACTGTAGGGCTGTTCATTCCCCAAGTGGGCCCATGCAAACCATTGAGAATGGTGGGCAGACCCAGAGAACCATGAACACACACACACACACTCTACTGCGTTACCCCCTTCCCTCCACTGCACCACTCTCACTAGCTCATGGTTTACTACTACAATAGGACTTATTATCATTTCTACATGGAGCCGACTGCAGCTGCAGCCTTTTGAATTGAATAGCCGAGAGGATTTGATGTGCAAACATCCCTTCGCTCTGGTCGCTATTCCATTGTGCATTCCTGCCACAGCCTCATGCGGTCTTTCCCTTACAATTCCCAGAGTGGCAGTTTAGAGTGGATCTCTCAGACTGTTAGACTTAGGCTGAATCTGAAATGGCACCCTGTTTCCTATGTAGTGCACTACGTTTGACCAGAGCCTTATGGGTCCTGGTCAAAACTAGTGCACTACATAGGGAATAGAGTGCCATTTAATGCGCAGTCTAAGTAATAGATGATTTTAAAGACTTCTGAAGATGCTTGGTGTTAGAATATCAAGGTTGGCCGAGGCATATGGTGGGTTGGCTGAAGCATACTGGTCAGATCTTTTGGGGAATTAGAGGGGAGCAGTTGTTTGCTGGTCTGCCATTGGTCATTTTGGAGGGCAATGGTTTTCTGGTCTGTCATTGGTCAGTGTTGGAGAGGGCCGTAGTTTTCTGGTTTGTCATTGGTCATTTTGGAGGGCAGTGGTTTTCTGGTCAGTCATTGGTCATTTTGGAGGGCAGTAGTTTTCTGGTCAGTCATTGGTCATTTTGGAGGGGCGTGGTTTTCTGGTCAGTCATTGGTCATTTTGGAGGGGCGTGGTTTTCTGGTCAGTCATTGGTCACTGTCGGAGAGGGCGTGGTTTACTGGTCTATCGTTGGTCAGCTTTTGAGGGCAGTGTTTGTCTAGTCTGTCATTGGTCAAATGAGTGTTTGTGTGGGCTACAATAGATTGAAATACTAGTACTTTTGTACTTAATGAGGTTATCATCATAGTAAAATAGGAATTTCCTTAAATATGTCTTTGAATGGATCCCCATATCACATTGATACCCTCCCATTCATCAGGCTACAGAGCAACTATGGATAGACTGGTCTGAGGTCTACAGTTCAGTCTACAGACCAAACAGGGGATAGACAGTTATGGGTATGGTAATGTGATAGTTTGTATTATGTTTTCTATGTAAAAATGATGAGCTCCCGAGTGGCGCAGCAGTCTAAGGCACTGCATCTCAGTGCAAGAGGCGTCACTATAGTACCTGGTTTGAATCCAGGCTGTATCACATCCGGCTGTGATTGGGAGTCCCATAGTGTGGCGCACAATTGGCCCAGCATCGTTTGGGTTTGGCTGGAGTAGGCCGTCATTGTAAATAAGAATTTGTTCTTATCTGACTTGCCCCCAAAAAAACATCCAAACAATTTTGTAGAGTAAGTTGCTGATTAACGGAGGGTAAACTGTCACACAATTGAAATGTTTTCTATGTACAACATCTTTCCTACTGTAAGTAAAGGTTTTGGTGATTTGCTTTGGGTCATTCACACACACACACACACACACACACACACACACACACACACACACACACACACACACACACACACAATCAATCAACAAAATAGACGGTCAATGCAACAATTCCAATAAATCAAATTGACCAGTGTAACTGTGCTTTCCTCTGGTCCTCAGTCAGGAGTCTCAGCTTTACCGTGTTGTCCTGTACTGTACTATATGTGTCATAATGCCTGACCCTCGGCTATGCTGACTTACCTGAGACAGACACACTGATGCTGCATTCATGTGGAAACTAGGAACTGGGAAACTGGGGGTACAACAACGCTATCCGAGTTTCCCACTTGAATGTAACACTTGGAAAGCAATTTTGGATGTTGTCTTGATGCGTCTGAGCTGCTTTATGGCAGTGTTGGTCTTGAGAATGCGATAATTCTGACACCGCATGAACACGGCATGAGACAGGGGCACTGTCTGTCTGTCTCAGTGTCCGTCTGTCTGTCTGTCTGGCTTCTGGCTGTGTTAACCCTGTTCTTTTCTCCCCTTCTCCTTCTCCTCCTCCTCCTCCTTCTCTCTTGTGGCACCAGGCGCGGCTCCCCTCCTGTTCATCCACCCTAAGCATTGCTGAGGTACTCTTGCAAACCTACTAAGGAATCGCCATGGCCACCGTCGTCATGACGTCGTCATGGCATCGTCATGGCATCGGTTACCATGGTCCCCCCTCCTCGTTCACCTGGCATGTTTGCGCAGTCACTCCATCCCTCCTTCCTTCTTCCTTCTTCCTCTGTTTTGCATAATGTTCCTCCTCCTTCTTCCCTTTATCTGTATGTCTGCCCTGCATGCTGCCCCTGCTAGGTGGAAGGACACAGTCGTCTCTCGGAGTACTGCAAATCCCAGAATCATTTGCATTTTTAAATCTCTTCCTGTATCAGAGTATGTACAGGCCTTTTGACCAGTTTCATGTTAACATTTGGACCATAGTGTAATCGAACGCATCATATCGTCTGAGATACCCTAAATTGTATCTAATTGACTCCCTCCCTCCCCACACACAGCTCCACTCACGTCATCACCTCACCACCCACTCACACCTTCTGCCATGTGACATGTGACTCAGTGACGTTCCAAATACAGTGTTAGAGTTGAAACGTCATGGTAGCCGTCTCGCTGTGCGGCGGCAGCGGTGCTTGTACCAACAATGCATTGCTCTACCCTTCAGCTGGTTTTGAGGTAGGCTTGCTCTTACTCAGCATTGTGACAATATCTCTAACAGATACCTCTCCTGTGCTTGATTTATTGTTAGTGAGATTGATGATTGGGAAGGGATATGGTATCCATCTGCAATAGATGGGCAGTGGGAGGACACAATAGATCTCCTGTAAGTAGCATTTATTTATAAAAATAAATAGAAAGTTGGACACTAATGCAGGGTTGTCAAGCTAATTTTGGCCGTATTCAGTCTTCATTGAGGTCCGGAGGGCCACACTGAAAATGTGTTATATTTCCATGCAGTTAAAATGAGCGTAAAATAGTCCTCTACACATTGTTTCTGGAATGTTCTATGGTCCCTGACTGTCTAGCTTTCATTTCAGTGATTAGTGAGCTGGACACAGTCAACTGGATGAATGTAGGTCCATTATCATTCTACACATTTGGTTTTAGTCATGTTAAAGTATATTGAGTTCGTTCGTTGCGCCCTAAATTTATTTTTGCAAAATGTCAAATGTCAAAGATTGGATCCCCTCGTGTGCCGGATCTGCGGACCAAATGTTTGACACTCCAGCTCTAATGGCTCGGATGCAATAAGTTTAATAAACCAATGTTTTGACAGCTTAAGCACAGGCCTTCAGTAGGGTTTCATCTGATTTAGGGTCAGCTTTCTCTACCCTTGCAGCAACCAATAATGTGAGTTATAACTGACCTTGGATCATTTTAGAGCGAAGATACAGGAACCATATGTCAAACACTGAAGAGAAAAGAGGCACATTTCCACCAGTACACCAACACAAACAAAGCTAATATCACTCTCCTCCGCTCACTAACACTAACTCACTCTCAGACCCATGCTAAACGTGCTCTAGGTTGGAGCAAAAAGTTGCCATCACATTATTTGGTTAATATTTCATCAATTTTTGTTTCTGTATTGTCAGAATATTGGTCTTTTTTTGTTGTTGTTTGAACTGATTTCTGTATGTGTCACCTCAGTAGTCCTGGGTTGTGTGTGTGTGTGTGTGTGTGTGTGTGTGTGTGTGTGTGTGTGTGTGTGTGTGTGTGTGTGTGTGTGTGTGTGTGTGTGTGTGTGTGTGTGTGTGTGTGTGTGTGTGTGTGTGTGTGTGTGTGTGTGTGTGTGTGTGTGTGTCTATATGTGTGTCTGTGTGTGTCTATATGTGTGTCTGTGTGTGTGTCAGGCCACAACTATGTGTACTATTGTACTGTACCAGGACATTTGAGTGTGTGTGTACATGTATATGTGCGTGCCTGTGTGTGTGTGTACCAATATGGGACGTGTGTGTGATGCATGAAGGCGAGTGACCTATCCTGTGGCTTCCTCCAGGCCTCACGGAGAGAGTTCAGGGCTCACCTGGATGAGGTCATCACGCTCAAGTCAAGGTACTCTACCTTGGACCAGGTAAACCCCCTTACATTCTTCCTACCCTTCCTCTATACCGGCATGCGGGCCTCGCTCCTCACCATAGACACAGGCACAGTCACCACACAGCACTAGGGCCTCAGAGAAACCAAAGACACCTGTTAGAGACCCCTGACAGACATCCAGAGGTACGTAGACACACAGGGGAGGTGCCAGGATCCACAGCCCACAGAGGACTCGCCATCTCAGGCAGCCTGCTCTCGGCGGCTCCCCTTTGTGGTGATGCAGTACTGGAGCTCATCTACAGGGAAGATAGTGAGAGACTGTAGGGAAGAGAGGGAGGAGAGGCAGGAGAGGCAGGAAGGTCACGTCGGATGTATTGCCATAGGGGAGCAACACACAATATGAAAGGTTCCAGTAGGAATTTGGCACACAGAGTAGTTTGGGTAATGTAGTCTTTCTAGGCGTTTTGGCTTGATCTGTTCATAACAATACCTCTCTCTCACCAGGCATTTTAGCAAAGCCCATACAATGAACAGTACAGTAGGCTTGGAGATAGAGTGTTCAGTACATCCCCTGCTCAGGCCTCTCTAGAACTCCACCAGCGTTCATTCTCTCTCATCCGTCATCCATCTAGTTGTGTGTGTGTGTGTGTGTGTGTGCGTGTGTGTGTGTGTGTGTGTGTGTGTGTGTGTGTGTGTGTGTGTGTGTGTGTGTGTGTGTGTGTGTGTGTGTGTGTGTGTGTGTGTGTGTGTGTGTGTGTGTGTGTGTGTGTGTGTGTGTGTGTGTGTGTGTGTTGGCAGCTGGGCAGGGGAGCAGTTCTTGTAGCGTTTTTGTTGTGCTTTTTATGTGGTGTTGTGCTTTTGTTCATGTCTATGAGAAGATGTGCACATCAATGTCCTTGTACCAGAGAATAGCTGTGTGTGTGTGTGTGTGTGTGTGTGTGTGTGTGTGTGTGTGTGTGTGTGTGTGTGTGTGTGTGTGTGTGTGTGTGTGTGTGTGTGTGTGTGTGTGTGTGTGTGTGTGTGTGTGTGTGCGTGCGTGCGTGCGTGTGTGTGTGTGTACGGGCGTGCACACGTGTGTGTAGGTGCGTGCGTCTGTGTGTATGCACGTGCTTCTCTCTGTGTGTGTGTGTGTGTGTGTGTGTGTGTGTGTGTGTGTGTGTGTGTGTGTGTGTGTGTGTGTGTGTGTGTGTGTGTGTGTGTGTGTGTGTGTGTGTGTGTGTGTGTGTGTGTGTGTGTGTGTGTGTGTGTGTGTGTACCACAGTAGCTTGCACTCAGTTTAGCCAGAGGAAGTGCTGTCAGGTGGCGTCACTCCTATGGGATGCTCGTCCCTATCCGCGAATCGACCCTTGAGTAGTGTAGAGGGGCATCTCTCACCCCCCTCACTCTCTCCCTCCCTCGCTCCCCCCCTCTCCCCCTCTGTCCCCCTTAGGTCTTGCTCTGGCAAGTGAGTGTTGTCTTTTGAGGGCAACAGAAGCATTTGTCCCGTCCTTCCCCACTCTGTCACTATCCTCTCTTCCATCCCTTTCTCCCGTAGGACAGAGTGGTGCTAGAAGGGTTTTGAACTCCTCTCTCCTTTCCTCTCCTCTCCTAGTCTTGCGTAGACACAGCTCCAAAATAACCTGGTTGTCACACCTGCCTTGGAAGTCTGGAGAAGTTTGTATTGCAAAAACGCGGTTTGAATGGACAGTAGGATTTTGATTGGATGTTACATTTCAAGAACCCTCCCCACATGCTCGTTGGTGCTACGTGTTATGTTCGTCACTGCTTTCAGACCGGGTAGGACACATTTTGCAGTGAGTTGTTCTGTGTGCTAGTTTGCAACATGGCAGAAAGTGGTAAAAAACCTGGAGGAAAAAGTGAATTGTGTGCTCCATACACAACCAGTATATGGACACATGTTTACCCGTCTTTCCTCATGTCCTGTTGCACCTACTGCACTAATCTAGTGAGTACCTCTGGAGCTCCGCCCAAGCAAGACACTTGATTGTTTTGATATTTTGCAATGCGTCACTGATTTAAAGCGGGTTCCAAATTCCACTCCTATTTAGCAATTTTTCTACCCTGGACTTCCCTGGCTTCCCATGTAAGGACGAGGCTACTCCTCCCGTTCTCTCCTCCCCTCCCTGCCCCATGTCACATCCCTCTCCTCTTCCTCTCCTCCGAAATCCCCCTCTTTGCATAATTTGTCGGACAGCGCCTTTGTTTTTTGCTGAGCCCAGCACAGAAACACAGGAACAGTGGCTGTTCCCTCGTCCCCGCGAGCCGCTTGTTTACCTCGTCCGTTATTGGCCAATTCCTTTCCCCTAGGCAGCGGTAAGCTTTGCGGCGTCCGTGTCTCGCCGTAGCCGTCCACTCCGAGACCTTTCTCCCTGACTCGGCCTCCGTGCTCGCCACTCGCTATTCCACATGCGCCCCCTCCGCCATTGATCTCTGTGGACGATCGCCATGACAACCCATCGTCAGGCCGTTTCCGCGGCGACTATCGGGTTGCCGTGTAAAGCAATTATGGTTGTTTTCCATGTGTGTGTGTGTGTGTGTGTGTGTGTGTGTGTGTGTGTGTGTGTGTGTGTGTGTGTGTGTGTGTGTGTGTGTGTGTGTGTGTGTGTGTGTGTGTGTGTGTGTGTGTATATTCTGTTCCATTAAGGTTCAGTTTAATAGGCTGGTGTATAGTCAGGATTTTGCCTAAGGGTAGGCATATTGCTGCAGGGCCTAAGAGCTCTGCTACACACACACAGACAGACAGACACACACAGACAGACACACACACAGACAGACACACACACATGGACACTTAGCGTACTCACATGGACACAAGCAAACACACCCTTCAATCAGTTCTACTACACACACAGCATACTCATACATGATATATAAACACTCTCATTCAGTGCAGTTCACATGTTCTTCAAAACAGTCAATGGCAGCCGTCCCAGTCACAAATACACCTACACACACTCCTGGCACAAGTACCGCTACAGTGCAGTGTGCCTCAAATAGACTTTCAGTAATTCCTTCTTTTGAATTACACTGTTGGGCATAAAGTCATATTCACTTTTTCCACACTGCAGTGTGTGCGTGCGTGTGTGTGTCTGTGTGTGTGTCTGTGTGTGTGGCTGTGTCTGTGTCTGTGTCTGTGTGCGTGTGCGTGTGTGTGTGTGTGTGTGTGTGTGTGTGTGTGTGTGTGTGTGTGTGTGTGTGTGTGTGTGTGTGTGTGTGTGTGTGTGTGTGTGTGTGTGTGTGTGTGTGTGTGTGTGTGTGTGTGTGTGTGTGTGTGTGTGTCTGTCAAGTGTCTGTCTTAAGTACTGTAGTGTCTGTACGCAAACTGTTTGATTTAAGTGACCTGTATTAAAACGTCTGTGTGTATGTGTCTGTTACATTTTGTGTCACTCATGCATACAGTATACCTCTCTTTCTCTGTTTTCCAAGGAAAGGGAGGGAGGGAGAGAGGGAGGGAGAGAGGGAGGGAGAGAGGGATAGAGGGAGAAAAGGTGGGAGTGTATGATGTCATGCTTTGCTCTACCCGTTTCTCCACACATTTGCTTCTGCACCCTTTTTCTGCACTTTTTCTCCGCACTCTCTCACTCTTTCCTCTCGGTGCTCTTTTCGTCTGTCCACATAAGTCGTTGTGCTCTCTCTCTCTCTCTCTCTCTCTCTCTCTCTCTCTCTCTCTCTCTCTCTCTCTCTCTCTCTCTCTCTCTCTCCATGGCTTTCTGGTGGTAAATCTCTTTAGTAAGTGTTTGTCTCAGTGAAGTTCTGTTGTCTGTCTCTTTCCACCTGTGTTGGTGTGTCTCACCCTCTGTCCATTCCTAGTGCCACCAATGTAGCAGCATCATCCACCGTTCTCATACGGTTATGCCCAAACGTTACATGAATGTTAAGGAGCCGTTAGCCTAGTCACTGACCCGATCCCCCTTCCGCTTAGTATAATATCACGTTAGTATTACGCTAGTGAGGAACAGAGTTGTTGACAAGTATAGAGAATATAAACAGATTTGCTGTTTAAGGTTGACTTTCGAAGGGGTTCCCTTGCAGACTGGCTAGATCGATTTCATTAGAACGACACCCAATATATGTGTTTTTATGTTGTGTAATACATCTTGTTGAGTTCATGGTTATTTTTGTGTAGTTTGTAAAAAAAAGTCCATGTTAGACATATAATGGTACTGTTAGTCCTGATCAAAACCTTTCAGAAGAAGGTACACCTGTAATGTTCTGAATCTCATAACTTAGTTGTTAATTGTTAGTCTTCATTTTTGCTTTCTATGTATTGAAGGTTGATTTTTCTATGTATTCTGCAAGTTGATCTTTCTATGTCTTCTGTAGACTTAGTAACTCCCCTTCTCCCATCCCCTCCTGTCTCTCCCTTTCACTCCCCCTCCTCCCCCCCTGTATCTATAGCTCTCTCTCTCTCTCTCTCTCTCTATCATTCTCACTATCTCTCTCGCTCTTTTTCCCATCCCGTTCTTTCTCCTCCTCTTTTCTCTACCCCTCTCTCTCACTCCCCCTTTCTCTCCCTCTCTCTCCTCTCTTTCTCTCTCTCAACCTCGTCACTTTCCCTCTCTCACACACTCCCCCTTACCCTATCCCTTCTCCCTTCTGCTAGCAGTCGATTGTTGTTCCTTGTGTCTCGCTCTCTTGTTGTCTCTGTTGTTGTGTTGTGGTACAGTACTGATGCATCCTGGGAGTTGATGTTCACTGATGCCTGTGATGATGCTTTATCTCCTACTAGCTCCAGTGTAGGTTGGAGGGGCTTAAAGATGATCGCAGGAGCCATAGGACCTTCAGCTCTCGAGTAACTATCCCCCCCCCATCAATGAGGAGCTGCCGCCCTCCGTTTCTGGCTTTCTCTCTGTTTTTCTGTCTTTCTTGCCATCTCTCTTTCTTTCTCTCTCTCCCTAACATGCTCTGCTTTTAGTATCTGTGTCTGGTGTTGCAGAATGTCTGTAGACGACATCAGTTTGCTCCAGTAGTGCACACTCTCTCTCTCTTCCTTTCGCTCTTTCTCTCTCTCTCTCTTTTAGTTCACTAGTTGAGCTGCAGTCTTGTCTGGTCGTTTTGCTTTTCTCTTGGCTATGGGACCACATCCTGCTATCCCTCCCTCCCTCCCCTACATCCCCCTTGCCCCTCTCTCCCGCCTCTGGCTGTGCAGTACCCAGCGGTGTTGCAGTAGTTGTAGTGGGGGGGGGGGGGGGGGGGGGGCACATGTTGCAGAGCCACATAGACATGGAGCAGATAAGACAGACAACCAGACACGCAGGCATACAGAGACAGACAGACAGGTAGGCAGGTAGGTAGATGGGAGACAGAAAGAAATAGAGACAGACAGGTAGACAAGTAGGCAGACAGGTAGACAGGAGACAAAACGGAATAGAGACACAGACATAATTTCTGAGCTAAAACTGATCGTAATCCCCCACCCCCTCAACACACACACATTCACATAGAGTGTGTGAGGGCTGTACTTACTGTAGCGCCTCACTCTAACCATTCCCTCTGTCTAGCTACCCTCTTCTGCGTTAGCGTTAGCGTTAGCTTATCGTTCCCATAGAATCAGAGGTTTTCAGAGAAACCCAGCCCTCCTGCTCCACATCTGAGCAGCCACTATCAATACTGCTGTTATTGCTTTTAATATATCTGTTATTATCAATGTTTAATCAATATGGATGTTGTTGCCTTTGTCCACTATATCTGTGAATTTCAATTTAAGTCATCTATTTTAGCTCAGTCTAACTCATCCAGGTATATCTGTGAATTGAGCTAACCTGTTTTAGCTCAGTGAAATTATTCCAGCCGCTATCACTGTATCAAGCAAGACAAGAGGCACTTGAATTAGTATTACCCATGTGATTTACAGTGCTGCTATGTCAATGAGATTTTATGCACCATATAAAAGAGGATAATGATACGAGGTCAGGAAGCGGAAGACATCTGTATGGAAGGACAAAGTGCAAGATAGGTGTAGTGTCACGAACCTCTTTCTCAGTCACTTTTTTGACTGTTGTGAAAAGATCTCATCTTTCAAACATGTTGAAAAGGCAACCTGGTCTATAAAAATCTCATTGTGTCTCTTTTTCCTCTCTCTCTCTCTCTCGCTCTCCCTCTCTCATTCGCCAGGTGCAGTCACGATGCAGCAGCAAAGAAAATATCCTAAGATCAAGTAAGCACTCTACCACACGCTCTGAAGAAGCGACTTAGAGCTTCCCCTGTAGCAGGACAATTGTTTGTGCACGTCTATGTGTGCGTGTGTGTTCATACATGAGCATTCGTGCATCCGCTCGTGCACACGAGTGATGTTGTGCCAGGGGCTAACTGAGGCTCATGTTAACAATCTGAAATATGCTGTGGAAGCGTCAGCTTAAAAGACAGGGAATTTGGTCAAGAGAAATCCGTGCACTGGAGCTTCTCTTCTCTGTGCTGCTAGGCAGAGGTAGGAGAGAGAGATTACACGTTAGTTACACCTGGCTTTGTTCTTCCGCTTACCTTTGGAATTATTCCACTGCTGTTATTAGAAACAACATGGTCGCTGTCAAGAGCTGAAATCGTGCGTGTGTGTGTGTGTGTGTGTGTGTGTGTGTGTGTGTGTGTGTGTGTGTGTGTGTGTGTGTGTGTGTGTGTGTGTGTGTGTGTGTGTGTGTGTGTGTGTGTGTGTGTGTGTGTGTGTGTGTGTGTGTGTGTGAAATAACACATATGGAATCATGTAGTAACCAAAAAAGTGTTAAACAAGAAACACAAGCAACGGACATTAGACCACTGGAAATCTGTCCTTTGGTCTGATGAGTCCAAATTTAAGATTGTTGGTTCCGTGTATTTAAGACTTTTGGTTCTGTGTATTTGTGAGACGCAGAGTAGGTGAACGGATGATCTCCGAATTTGTGGTTCCCACCGTGAAGCATGGAAGAGGTGTGATGGTGTGTGGTTGCTTTGCTGGTGACACTGTTGGTGATTTATTAAGAATTCAAGGCACACTTAACCAGCATGGCTACCACAGCATTCTGCAGCAATACGCCATCCTATCTGGTTTGCTCATAGTGGGACTATAATTTAGTCTGTGGAAGGGCTATTTGACCAAGAAGGAGAGGGATGAAGTGCTGCATCAGATGGCCTGGCCTCCACAATCACCTGACCTCAACCCAATTGAGATGATGTGGGATGAGTTGGACCTAGTGAAGGAAAAGCAGCAAACAAGTGCTCAGCATATGTGGAAACACCTTCAACACTGTTAGAAAAGCATTCCAGGTGAAGCTGGTTGAGATAATGCCAAGAGTGTGCAAAACTGTCATCAAGGCAAAGGGTAGCTACTTTGAAGAACCTCAAATCAAATATATATTTTGATTTGTTTAACACTTTTTTTGGTTACTACATGATTCCATTTGTGTTATTCCATAGTTTTGATGTCTAAATAAAGACAAACATTTTAAGGAGTAGGTGTGTCCAAACTTTTAACTGGTACTGTATGTGTATGATTCTGTGTAAGACACTGTCCCTGTGTCCTCTCTCTGTCTCTGTCTGTCTGTCTGTCTGTCTGTCTGTCTCTCTCTCTCTCTCTCTCTCTCTCTCTCTCTCTCTCTCTCTCTCTCTCTCTCTCTCTCTCTCTCTCTCTCTCTCTCTCTCTCTCTCTCTCTCTCTCTCTCTCTCTCTCTCTCTCTCTCTCGCTCTCTCTCTCTCTCTTTCCTCTCCCGTCAGGTCACAGTGCGGTGGACATCACCAAGGTGGCCCGGAGACACCGCATGTCCCCGTTCCCCCTCACCTCCATGGACAAGGCCTTCATCACTGTGCTAGAGATGACCGCCATCCTGGGTACTGAGATCATCAACTACAGAGGTGAGGAGGGAAATGCACACACACATTAGCTATAAAAGTGCATACACAAATACTGCACACACACATGAAAGTATGGAGGTGAGGACACACACACACATACACACGCCAACTATACAACACACATGTCACACACACACACACATATACACATACATGCACAAATCAGCACACACATCAACTAGTCTGTATTGTGTCTGGTCAGCATGATGAGTACATCTATCAATCATCTATTACAAAGGCCAGGCAAGAGAGTGAGTCATCCACTGACTACATCAATATTACTGTATATATCACCTTACGAACACATCAACTATAGATGTGAGAGAGAGAGAGAGAGAGAGAGAGAGAGTGCAAGAGAGGGAGAGAAACAGAGAGAGAGAGATGGGGAGAGGGAGAGAGAGAGACAAATAGCAAATACAGATACTTTTGACTTTCTTTAATGGTACATCCTCATTTCATTAACCCTGTTCCTCCTTCCTCCTAGTTAGCCAAATAGCCAACTTTGCCTGAGCAAACAGAAAATTCTAAACACATTTGGCCTTTTCCTTATTCGAATACCTGTGCCCCATTATAAACATCCCAACAGTAAACTTCATCCCCAACCTCTCACACAGACATTCAAACAGAGACATTAATGGCATTAACTTGGCGCGCACAGAAAACACATTATGCACAGTTTCACTCATGACACAGAAAGGACACCCCTGTCCAACTCCCAGGTCGACCTGTGCCAACCAGCTATTAGTGGCCAGGGCTCCATGTAGAACCCTCCACTGGAGGTCTTCTGACCTCTTTGTAGAGCCCCCTCCATCTAAAACCCACCATACTCTCCGCCCCACATACGCCCCTGCCACTGATATGCCTTCACTCCTGTTAGGCTCCTAATGTTCCTCACCTTAACGCAGAGGTTGCAGAGGGCTTTACCTCCCACCCCCTCAAACTCCCCCAGGCTCGAGTGTTAAAGTCCAACAAGTCCTCCAGTCCTCCCCCTTGCCAGTCCCCAGTCTCTGCCGTCAACTGCAGTGGTGGAAACAGTGGTGGCACCTCCCCCTTTGACCTTTGAACTCTCCAGCAGACAAAGAGATGTTAGTCCTGTTTGTTATGCCAGGACTTCCAGGGTTTTCCACCTCTCCCCCCAGCAGCCGCAGGTCACTCATCCTTAGTAAACTCGCTGCCATCAGTCACTTCTGTAGGGTGGCTGATTGAACTAAAAGGATGGCTGGATTGTGGAAGATAGGGTCAGGCTCCACACCCCCTTCTCTTGTAGGCCTTAGCAGCTGCCAGGCCCTCAACACCGCAGAGTAAAAATCAGAGAGACCTGCTGTACTCAGCCTCTCCAGCCTCATGCGGAACAGCTGCCGGTCCAATGCTAATCTGCCAGCTCTCCTCAGCAGCGCGCATGCTGGTTCCCTCCAGCCGACATCAGTATGGGTACAGCAATCTCTGCACCGCCTTTAGTCAGAATGCAGCCACCCTGCTCTCCAGTTCCCCCAAGCCCTGTCCTCCTTCGTGGACGGACATGTACAACACTGCCGCCTTCAGCCAATGATGGCCGAACCAGAAAAAATCCACCAGCTTGCGTTGCGAGTATGCGAGGAGACCAGTGGGGGGATTGAGGACAGCCAGTTTATGCCACAGGGAGGTTGTTGTTGATTTTCAGCACCGTCCCTCTAGATGACACTTGGGACAGGAGCCACCACCACCTGGCCAGTCTTGACACCACTGCCTGTAGCAGCCCCTCCCAGTTCTTCCTGACCCACCTCTCCGAGCCCAGGTACACCCCCAACATTTTAAGCCCTTCGCAACCCCACTGCAAACCCCCTGGAAGCATAGGGGGGCCCTATCGCTCCATGACCCACATAACAGAGCTTTGCTCTTGCCCCAGTTCACCTTAGCTGACGAAGCTCCTTCGTACACCTTCAGACTAGTCTCTAGTGCCGGCATATCCTGCCGACCTCTGACCATCACAGAAACGTCATCTGCATACGCCGACACAGCTATGCCTGTCAACACATCCATGCCTGTCCAGCACACTCCCTGTAGCCTCCTGCGTAGCAGGCCCAAAAAAGGCTCAATGGCTAGTGTATATAACTGCCCCGATAAAGGGCATCCTTGTCTAATGCCCCGTCTCACCCAGACTGGCCTACTGAGCCCCCCTCCAACCTTGACCATACATAACGCCCAAGCATACAACATCTTCACACAAGCCAAAGACCTTTCCCCATACCCAAACACAGACATCACATTAAACAGATACTCATGGTCCACTCTATCAAAAAGCTTCTCTTGGTCTAAAGAGACCAGTCCAAAGTTCACATTAGAAACTCTTGACAAATCCAACATGTCCCGGATTAAGAACAAGTTGTCCGTGATTGAGCGTCTTGGTACACAATATGTCTGGTCCTTGTGTACTATAGAGTCCAGATGGGACTTCAGTCTGTTAGCGAGGACTTTGGCAAATATCTTGTAGACCGCACAGAGCAATGCCATAGGCCTCCAGTTCTTAAGTTCACACAAGTCCCCTTTTTTGGGCAGGAGAGTGAGAGCCGCCCGACGGCAGCTCATCGGCAACTCCTACCCCGACGTCCAATCCAATTATTCCCCCGAATTTTTTATAAAACTCCACTGGGAGTCCATCGACCGGGGGGACATCTGGGTTACGGCCTCTGACAGTTCATGGGACAACAGGGGAATCCCATTTCATCCCTCTGTGCCAGAGAGAACTTAGGGAGTTCTGCAAATAAAACCTGAGCACACATAGGATCATACAGTTCTGCCCTATACAACTCAGTATAAAACTCCACAGTCCGCTCACACATCTCCCCCACCACAGAGGTCACCTGCCCATCCGACAGCTGCAAACAATGCATACCCTTGGCTTCACCGCTCTGTCTTTCCAAACCAAAGAAGAAGGAGCTGGGAGCATCCATCTCCTTAACTTCTTTGTGATAGGGGGCAGCATTTTCACTTTTGGATGAATTGCGTGCCCATATTGAACTGCCTCCTACTCTGTCCCAGATGCTAATATATGCATATTATTATTACTATTGGATATAAAACACTCTGAAGTTTCTGAAACTGTTTGAATGATGTATGTGAGTATAACAGAACTCATATGGCAGGCAAAAACCTGAGAAAAAATCCAAACAGGAAGTGAGAATTCTGAGAATGGTCAATGTTCAACTCATCGCCTATTCAATTCCATGTAAGATATGGATCTGTTTGCACTTCCTACGCCTTCCACTAGATGTCAACAGTCTGTAGAACGTGGAATGGAGCCTCTAGTGTGATGTGGGGCCGGATGGGAGGTGTTTCAGTCATTGGTCTGGCAGAATGCCAGTTCCTGGTCACGCGCGTTCCAAACGATATCGTCTTGCTTTCCATAACTTCCAGAGACACAAAGGAATTCTCCGGTTGGAACGTTATTGGATAGTTATGATAACAACATCCTGAAGATTGATTCTCTACTTAGTTTGACCAGTTTATTCGACCTGTTATATAACTTTTTGAAGTTTTCGTCCGAGTTCGCCTGCGTCTGCGCGAGCGTTTGGACATGTGCACTAAACATGCTAGCAAAAGTAGCTACTTAGACATAAGTAATAGACATTATCGAACAAAACAACAATTTATTCTGGAACTAGGATTCCTGGGAGTGTATTCTGATGAAGATGATCAAAGGTAAGGGAATATTTATGATGTAATTTCGTATTTCTGTTGACTCCAACATGGCGGAGAAATTTTGTTATTTTTTAGCACCGTCTCAGATTATTGCATGGTGTGCTTTTTACGTAAAGTTTTTTTGAAATCTGACACAGCGGTTGCATTAAGAACAAGTGTATCTTTAATTCTATGTAAAACATGTATCTTTCATCAAAGTTTATGATGAGTATTTCTGTTATTTGACGAGGCTCTCTGCAATTTCTCCGGATATTTTGGAGGCATTTCTGAATATGGCGCCAATGTAAACCGAGATTTGTGGATATAAATATGCACATTATCGAACAAAACATAAATGTATTGTGTAACATTATGTCCTATGAGTGTCATCTGATGAAGATCATCAAAGGTTAGTGATTCATTTTATCTCTATTTCTGCTTTTTGTGACTACTATCTTTTGCTGGGAAAATGGCTGTGTTTTTCTGTACTGAGCTAACATAATCGTTTGGTGTGCTTTCGCCGTAAATCCTTTTTGAAATCAGACACGTTGGCTGGATTCACAACATGTGTAGCTTTAATTTGGTGTCTTTCATGTGTGATTTCATGAAAGATTGATTTTTAGAGTAATATATTTGAATTTGGCGCGCTACATTTTTTCTGGCTTTTGGCCAAGTGGGACGCTACACATGTTGTGAATCAAGCCAACATGTCTGATTTCAAAAAGGATTTACGGCGAAAGCACACCACATGATTATGTTAGCTCAGTACATAGCCACAGAAAAACAGCCATTTTGCCAGACCAGTGACTGAAACACCTCCCATCCGGCTCAACATCATAGTAGAGGCTTCATTCCACGTTCTACAGACTGTTGACATCTAGTGGAAGGCGTAGGAAGTGCAAACAGATCCATATCGTACAGGGAATTGAATAGGAGATGAGTTGAACATTGACCAGTCTCAGAATTCTCACTTCCTGTTTGGATTTTTTCTCAGGTTTTTGCCTGCCATATGAGTTCTGTTATACTCACAGACATAATTCAAACAGTTTTAGAAACTTCTGAGTGTTTTATATCCAATAGTAATAATAATATGCATATATTAGCATCTGGGACAGAGTAGGAGGCAGTTCACTATGGGCACGCAATTCATCCAAAAGTGAAAATGCTGCCCCCTATCACAAAGAAGTTAATGATGTCCCTTACCCCCCACTGAGCCTGATAGAGGCTCCTCCCCATTTCTATCTTTCATAAAATCCATCGTACAGCTCCAGTCGTACAGCTACAGAGTTCCTGTCTAAGACACCCAAACAGAAGCCCCCTTTCTCTCGCTGTGTTAGGCGCATGCACATTTATAAGGACCAAACCCCTGATGTTAATTTCTGATTTTACTACAAGCAGTCTACCCCTGCACACCTCCTTTGAGAAGCACATTTTTACGGCCACTTTTACAGCAAGGTGCAACAACAACAAAAAAGGACTGCCACCCCTGCACTAACATTTGTTCCATGGCTCAGCACACTTGCCCTTTTCCACCAGAGCCCCCAATCGACTTCATTCACCACATCACTAAACAACACCTGTACTTTTCTTTGTTTTACATATTCACCCAACACACTCCTCTTTCCCACATCTCTGGCGCCATTTATAATGAGCGAGCCTACCCGAAGAGTCTCCATAAAAAGTGGGAGAAAAGCCAGCAAAGAAAGAGACCAATAGCAAAGCTCAAAAAGCCCCAGTGCCAGAAAAAAACTATTCATCTAAACAGCATCTGAAGGTAGACCCTTACGCACGGTTCTGACCCACTTCCTCAACCTAAACCATTTCCTGGGAGAGAGGACACCATGCCCCTCATTTTTCATAGCGTGGTGTACTGATTTTACAAACGGCTTGACACCCTCCTCAACCGCCCGTAGTCACTTGCCCTTCCCCACTATACTCTCCTCATCCAATAGCATAAGCTGACTAGGCCCAGCCTCATCTACACCACCATCCATAGCATGACTAGACCCAGCCTCATCTACACCACCATCTATAGCATAACTAGACCCAGCCTCATCTACACCACCATCTATAGCATGACTAGACCCAGCCTCATCTACACCACCATCCATAGCATTACTAGACCCAGCCTCAGCTACACCACCATCCATAGTATGACTAGACCCAGCCTCATCTACACCACCATCTATAGCATAACTAGACCCAGCCTCAGCTACACCACCATCTATAGCATAACTAGACCCAGCCTCAGCTACCCCACCATCTATAGCATGACTAGACCCAGCCTCATCTACACCACCATCTATAACATAACTAGACCCAGCCTCATCTACACCACCATCTATAACATAACTAGACCCAGCCTCATCTACACCACCATCTATAGCATGACTAGACCCAGCCTCATCTACACCACCATCTATAGCATAACTAGACCCAGCCTCAGCTACCCCACCATCTATAGCATGACTAGACCCAGCCTCATCTACACCACCATCTATAGCATAACTAGACCCAGCCTCATCTACACCACCATCTATAGCATGACTAGACCCAGCCTCATCTATACCACCATCTATAGCATAACTAGACCCAGCCTCATCTACACCACCATCTATAGCATGACTAGACCCAGCCTCATCTACACCACCATCTATAGCATGACTAGACCCAGCCTCATCTACACCACCATCTATTGCATGACTAGACCCAGCCTCAGCTACCCCACCATCTATAGCATAACTAGACCCAGCCTCATCTACACCACCATCTATTGCATGACTAGACCCAGCCTCATCTACACCACCATCTATAGCATGACTAGACCCAGCCTCATCTACACCACCATCTATTGCATGACTAGACCCAGCCTCATCTACACCACCATCTATAGCATAACTAGACCCAGCCTCATCTACACCACCATCTATAGCATTACTAGACCCAGCCTCATCTACACCACCATCTATTGCATGACTAGACCCAGCCTCATCTACACCACCATCTATAGCATGACTAGACCCAGCCTCATCTACACCACCATCTATAGCATGACTAGACCCAGCCTCTGCTACCTATGTCTCATGGCACCCTGCACGTTGACCTCGAATTCCCCCACTGGCGCTTGTATCCTCACCTTGTCTATGGCCTTTGTGTGCATGCAAAGCTCTTATTCCCCAAATCCCCCCACTCAAAGCACCGTATACTATCTGTGAAGGCAAACCCTGCGTAGAGCCCCTACCCGAGCATCACTTTAAAATACACATTTAACTGTTACTCATTTTAATTCAGAAACAAGAAGTCTTGCCTCCGGAACGAAACAACATGCTTAATGGCATCTGCCTGAAAGCCTGCCGACACGAAAACCGATAGCAAACTTACCAAACCGACTCAGCTCTTTCCGGATTTGATCATCCATAATAAACAGAGGTAGATTCACAACTACCACCCTAGTCGAAGGAGTCGAAACAGGGAGACCCAGAGACTCACAGACATAAAGTGAGTGACCATTACCTAACTTAGCACTACATGATCAGTAGCTCAACAGTGTGGTCCTAGGATGGTGGGTTTGACTCCCGGGACCAACCGTATGTAAAATTGTAATTTGGATAAAAGCGTCTGCTAAATAACATTATTCATATTACAATAGAATGCCGGTGGTACAGAACAGACTTGTAGCACCGTGTCAGGCTCAACCACCTCACTGACAATATGAACTACACATGACAGGGTTTAAACTGACTCTGGCTCTTGTCTGCAGGCTTAGATGTTACACACATACTCTGAATGTCAAGTTACAGTGTACAGACACATTCAGAGGAGTACAAACACACTGGTTCCTGGAGCATGTCTGTCCCCCTAGCTCTTCCTAGGGCACTGCCCTCAGGGCCTTTGTCAGAGTGCCTTAGGGCCGTGGTCACCCCCCTGGCTGTGTGACATCAGTGTGGTGGTGGTGACACAGACCTGACATGGGGGCAGGGCACATGACACACATTTACACACTCACACACTTCTGATTCAGCTCTGTGCTCATCATGACTAATAGAACAGCTATGGTGGTGTGTTCTCTCTCTTTTCTCCTAGTAAAGTGATGTTTCATGTTGTTTTGAGGGAGGGTGTTTCAGGATGGAACAGCTCCCGTGCTGGTGGGGGGAGGGGTGTGTGGTGGGGGGAGGGGATGGAGAGGGGGGTGTGGTGGGGGAGGGGAGGGGAGGGAGAGAGATAGGTGTGTGGTGGGGGAGGAGGGGGCATGGTCCGTGTGTGTGCTTGATGGAGCTTGTCTTAGCTTGTCTAAGCTTTCCTGGCACAATACTATCAATTCATTGAATAGTCCCAAAAGTGCAAATCCACTCACGTCCCAACATCTGGCACTCCAGGCTCATTCAAATGCTTGAAGTAACATTATTTGAACCTACTCTTATGTGTGTGCGTGCATATGTGCGTGCTTGTGTGTGTCCCAATGTCCCAATCCTCAGCTCTCCATCTCATGTAAGTCATTGATATCATAGCTCAGATTTCACATTAACACCCACTTAATAATCACAGAAAGACACAGACACTCACACACACAAGAGTGTGTGGGCATGAGTGTTTGTGTGTGTCTGTGTATGTTTGTTCCGGTGTGTGTGTGTTTGTTTGGATGTGTGTGTTTTTTAGGTTCGGGTGTGTGTGTGCATGTGTGCGTGTGTGTGTGTTTTTCTGGTCAGGTGGTGAGTCACCCACAGAGATCCTGATGAGAGGTGTCACACTCTCTCTCTAACACACACACCTCTGGCACATATGTCTCTCCGTGTCTTCATCTGAAACAGATGCCCTCTCTCCCTCCTCTCTCTCTCTCCCTCTCTCCCTCCATCTGTCCCTCTCTCCCTCTGTCTCTCCCTCCCCCTCTCTCCCTCTCTCTCCTTCTCCCTCTCTCTCTCCCTCCCTCTCTCTCCCTCTCTCCCTCTCTCCCTCCATCTGTCCCTCCTCTCCCTCCCTCTCGCACTCTCTCCCTCTGTCTCTCCCTCCCTCTCTCTCCCTCTCTCTCCTTCTCCCTCTCCCTCTCTCCCTCTCTCTCCCTCCCTCTCTCTCCCTCTCTCTCTCTCTCTCTCTCATTATCTCTCTCTCCTTCTCTCCCTCTCTCCCTCTCTCCCTCTCTCTCTCCTTCTCTCTCTCTCTCCCTCTCTCCCTCTCTCAATTCCATTCAATCCCTCTCTCTCCCCTCTCCCTTTCTCCCTTCCTCTCTCGCATGCCCTCTTCTCTCCCTCTACATTTTTTAACGTTCTTTCTTTTTTCTTTTCCCCTCCATCTCTCCCTTCCTACCTCTTTCCCTCTCTCTATCCCTGTCCCCCTTCTCCCTCTCTCTTCTCCTCCCTCCATCCTCTCTCTCTCTCTCTAGATGGGATGGGTCGAGTCCTGGCTCAGGACGTTTATGCCAAAGACAACCTGCCCCCGTTCCCCGCCTCTGTCAAGGATGGTTATGCTGTAAGAGGTATGTATTCAACTGTAATATATTGCAATGTAGCCTACACAACCACACACTACACAACACACACACACACACACACACACACACACACACACACACACACACACACACACACACACACACATACTGTATACCACTCTTATGTCATATTGTACTGTACTGCTGAATATTACACAGTACGTGGCATGCTGTCCCTCTCTCTGTGCTGATATGCCCTTTCTGTTTGTGAAGTCAGGAGGCACTACCCACTGAAACACGAGTCAGCTAAATGACACTCCTCCACAGTCACGCACTCACACACACATATCGTAGATACACACACACGGCATAGACACACATTGATAAACACGCAGCAGCATATACACACAATCATACAAACATACACACAGATGTAATTACATTTTATTTTATTTTTTTAGCGGCTGACGGTCCAGGTGACCGTTTCATCATCGGAGAGTCCCAGGCTGGAGAACAGGTTCGCCCCCTTACACACACACACACACACACACACACACACACACACACACACACACACACACACACACACACACACACACACACACACACACACACACACACACACACACACACACACACACACACACACCCCTACAGACAAACACACACACACACCCTTACACTTTACCCTTTCTATAACGTGACTACACACACAGCTACAAGCAACTGGCTGGAAACCCCCTTCATGTAGAGAAATATCGAAACACACACACACACATACAAAGTTCTACAGAGCAGAAGTGTGTGTGTGTGTGTGTGTGTGTGTGTGTGTGTGTGTGTGTGTGTGTGTGTGTGTGTGTGTGTGTGTGTGTGTGTGTGTGTGTGTGTGTGTGTGTGTGTGTGTGTGTGTGTGTGTGTGCGTGCGTGCGTGCGTGCGTGCGTGCGTGCGTGCGGGTGCGTGCGTGTGGGTGCGTGTGCGCGCGAGGAACATGCCCCCGTAGCGTAGCGATACAGTACTGACTCAGCATACTGAATTACCCAGCAACCCACTCACTCGCAGGTGGGCCGCCTGCCTGGCCTCATTATACACGGTATCACACACACACTGATGCATGACACGAGATCACACACACAAACACACTGACACATCAATACACCTCCTACATGTCTGATGCGATATGTTGTTGTGCTGTTGCTATGTGTCTGCCTGTGACTGGGAAACACAATAATACGTTACGCTTAGACACATCCCAATGTTTTAGGATTCTAAGAGAGCCTAGGGGGACATTCTACAGATACGTTTGGAACGTCTGTGTACGTCCGAGTGTGTGTCCGTTCATTTGCATGTGTGTGTGTGTGTGTGTGCGTATTTGACACCAGTCTCTTTCTCTCTCCCTGCAGCCCACCCACACAGTGATGCCAGGCCAGGTGATGAGGGTGACGACGGGGGCTCCTATCCCCTGTGGGGCGGATGCTGTGGTGCAGGTGGAGGACACTGAGCTGCTCCGCGAGTCTGAGGACGTGAGTCTCACCTTTGACCCCTAGCTTCTTCTAAGGGACTAGCAGTGTCTGTCTAGTACCTGGGTATAAGGTCTAGATCCGGGACAATATAGTAGAAACTTACTAGGAGGGGGTCTAGGTCTGGGACAATAGGGCCTAACTACTTCCAACACAAGACTTGGGCTAGTACCAGGATATAGTGTCTAGATCCAGGGGTGGGTTAGACAAAGGTTAGACAAAGCCTAGTATCAGGTAGAGTGTCTAGCTGCTGAAGGCTTAGCGGCTATGCTGATTCCCCAGGAACAGAGAATAGTGTTTCGTAGGGAGTCTTCTAGATTAGGGGACAGTAGTAGATGGTTGTGATGATGGCTCCTTACAGAATGTTTTCTCAGGGCACAGAGGAGCTGGAGGTGCGGATCCTCGTCCAGGCCCGCCCAGGACAAGACATCAGGTGTGTGTGTGTGTACGCATGTGCGTCAGTGGAGGCTGGTGGGAGGAGCTATAGGAGGGTGGGCTCATAGTAATGGCTGAAATGGAATGAATGGAACGGGATCAAACCCATTGCACATATGGAAACCACACGTGTATGTGTCTTTCTGTATGAAGTGTGTGAGTGTCTGTAGTTATTTGTCTGTAAAATGTGTGAACATATGTTTCAATGGTGTCCCTCTGAATCCTATCCCCTCCCTGTCTCCGCTTCTCTCCAGGCCCATAGGTCATGACATCAAGCGTGGGGAATGTGTCCTGTCCAAGGGAACTCACATGGGCCCCTCTGAGATTGGCTTGCTGGCCACCGTAGGGGTCACCGAGGTGGAGGTGCAGAAGTTCCCCGTGGTGGCTGTCATGTCCACAGGCAACGAGGTGAGACAGACAGACAGACAGACAGACAGACAGACAGACAGACAGACAGACAGACAGACAGACAGACAGGCAGGCAGGCAGGCAGGCAGGCAGACAGACAGGCAGACAGACAGATACACGCACACACACACACACACACACACACACACACACACACACACACACACACACACACACACACACACACACACACATTGGCTGTGTTCCAAATCTCTTCAATAGCACCCTCTACTCGATGCCTTTTCTGTTGGATCACTAAGCAGAGGCATGTCTAAGTGGGGTGTCCTCCATCGGTCTTTCACTTCTTTATCCAGCAATAGCACCCTTTTTCCCAACCATGTGACCTGACCAGGAAAAACTCTTGGCCTCAAGTTTTTTCTTGGTCAGGCCCTGTGGTCAACCCAACCTCCAGGCCCTAATCATAGATGGAATGACATGAGGAAAGGAAGCTGTTCAAGGTATTGTATTCAGACAGTCAACTTTGCCCATGCATAACAGTACATGAGTGTGCTGACCTGCACCAACGCAGGCTCCTGTTTTAAAGGCCCAGTGCAGTCAAAATTATGTTTTTTCCTTTTTTGTATCAACAGCTGATGAAACTAACACTATAAAAGTGTGAAAACATTTAATCAGGGTTATTCCCTAATAGTTGCTGGTTGAAAATAAAATGTACACAGGACTTTCTAATCAGCAGGTTTTGCATGGGGGGAGTTTTGACTTGCCTGGTGACACCAGGGTAGGGTTGATTGGCGGGAATCTGGTATTTACTGATATATAACTGTGTGAACGCAGTACATTATAATACATTATTTATATCAACAGCAGTAGCCTATATATCATACTGTATATGTATTGGATAACGGCACAATCATTTGGGCTTTTTTAGGCTTGGGCTCATAATGTATGGCTCATAAAATGTATTTAATGTATGGCTTATCAGGGTCAGGTAGCATCAGGCTTGAATTTTCGATCAAAGCTCTTATCAAATCTGTTTGATAAGAGGGGCTCCCGAGTGGCACTGCAGTCTAAGGCACAACATCTCAGTGCTAGAGGCGTCACCACAGACCCTGGTTCGATTCCAGGCTGTATCACAACCGGAAGTGATTTGGAGTCCCATAGGACAGCGCACAATTGGCCCAGAGTCATCCGGGTTTGGCTGGGGTAGGCCGTCATTGTAAATAAGAATTTGTTAACTGACTTTATTTATTTATACATTTTTATTTAACCTTTATTTAACTAGGCAAGTCAGTTAAGAACAAATTCTTATTTAATATTACGGCCTACCCTGGCCAAACCTGGCATGCTTTTGAATGACACTTCCGGTTTTGGAAATACCAGGTTACCAGGGAGAAAGTGATTTATTGTCAGGATGGAACATTTGTAAAATACCTGGAAAATATTCAACCTACACCAGGGGGTATATGTTAATAGACAAATAAGAGAGTTCCAAACCTCTCTGCTAATAACAGCTAGTTTTCAGGTCACATATCCCTCCTATTAGGCCCCTCCGCTCTAGTGGATTGATCCCCGCACCACAATCCTGTGGTTAGTGCATCGCTTTGGTGACCTTCCTCGCTGCACTCTGATCACTCCCAGACAGTCCTAGCAAAAATCCTGCTAGAGAAATAGTTTTTGCTAAAAAGCTAATTTTGTTCACTTTTGACCATTTTAAAAATTACAGCAAGTTACTTAATTGTTACCCCAAATGATTTGATATTGAGATCAAAACAGCTGCACTGGGTCTTTATTAAAACAGAAACCGACAATGAGTGTTTCTTATTGGACAAATCCAGGTTGTCCCTTCCTGTTGCAGTTAGTTTTTTTCCAATTGGTGCCTAATGAACACGTCCCCTGGTGTCTCTAGCTGTTGAACCCAGAGGACGACCTCCATCCAGGGAAGATCAGGGATAGTAACCGCTCCACACTGCTCGCTACCATCCAGGAGCACGGATATCCCACCATCAACCTGGGCATCGTGGGAGACAAGTAGGACTTCACACTCCTCTTCCTGTTCTTGATGCTCCTCCTCTTTCTGTTCATTTTCCTTTTCCTCCTCCTCCTATCCCTTCTCTTCTTCTCTCCTTCCTGTTCCTAGTCCTCTTCCTCCCATTACTTTTTCTCCTCTCTTCTCCTCTTCTGTGGTGTTTGATGGTAACTGGTAACTGTTCTCTGTCTATCGGCCCCACAGCCCAGACGACCTCCTGAACGCCCTGAACGAGGGCATCAGCCGTGCTGACGTCATCATCACCTCTGGAGGGGTGTCTATGGGAGAGAAGGTATGTGAGCAAATAGTGAGTATGAATGGTCATTGGTTATGACATTGCACTATGCTGACACCTTGTGGTTGGGATGGGGAACTGTTTAAAAATATATAGTAGATAATATTTCAGCCTGGTCTCATAGACTAGATGTAACAAATTAGTATGATATGTTATGTTTGGTAAGACATAGTTATTGAAGGCAAAAAAATAAAGTAGGATGGATGGATGGGAGTATAAGGCAAACGTCTAGCAACCCAAAGGTTGTGAGTTTGTATCTCATTACGGACAACTTTAGCATTTTAGCAAGTTTTAGCTATTTTTTTATTTTAGCTAACTCTTCCCCTAACCTTAACCCTTTAAACTAACTTCTACACTTAACCCTACCCTTAACGCTAACCCCTAGCCTAGATAAGGTTAGCCAACTAGCTAACGTTAGCCACCTTGTGCAAATTCGTAACATATATTACATTTTGCTCATTCGTAACATATAGTACGTTTTGCAAATTCGTAACATATAGTACATTTTGCTAATTCGTAAGATATAGTACGTTTTGCAAATTTGTAACATATAATACAAATTGTCATTCGTCATATATCATACGAAATGGGTGATGGACATCCACGAATTAATACATACCATACGAAACGTAACATATCATACTGAATGTGAAATCTCAAATTTACTTACATAATGATACAAAATGCTCTGAGACCAGGTTCTTAATTTGCACATCCCTCTTTGGAGGACATAATTGTTATTTTTTACAGCTATTTCATTACCTATACATTCGACATAAATGTTACATACATATACAGTGGGGAGAACAAGTATTTGATACACTGCCGATTTTGCAGGTTTTCCTACTTACAAAGCATGTAGAGGTCTGTAATTATTATCATAGGTACACTTCAACTGTGAGAGACGGAATCTAAAACAAAAATCCAGAAAATCACATTGTATGATTTTTAAGTAATTAATTTGCATTTTATTGCATGACATAAGTATTTGATACATCAGAAAAGCAGAACTTAATATTTGGTACAGAAACCTTTGTTTGCAATTACAGAGATCATACATTTCCTGTAGTTCTTGACCAGGTTTGCACACACTGCAGCAGGGATTTTGGCCCACTCCTCCATACAGACCTTCTCCAGGTCCTTCAGGTTTCGGGGCTGTCGCTGGGCAATACGGACTTTCAGCTCCCTCCAAAGATTTTCTATTGGGTTCAGGTCTGGAGACTGGCTAGGCCACTCCAGGACCTTGAGATGCTTCTTACAGAGCCACTCCTTAGTTGCCCTGGCTGTGTGTTTTGGGTCGTTGTCATGCTGGAAGACCCAGCCACGACCCATCTTCAATGCTCTTATTGAGGGAAGGAGGTTGTTGGCCAAGATCTTGCGATACATGGCCCCATCCATCCTCCCCTCAATACGGTGCAGTCGTCCTGTCCCCTTTGCAGAAAAGTATCCCCAAAGAATGATGTTTCCACCTCCATGCTTCACGGTTGGGATGGTGTTCTTGGGGTTGTACTCATCCTTCTTCTTCCTCCAAACACAGCGAGTGGAGTTTAGACCAAAAAGCTATATTTTTGTCTCATCAGACCACATGACCTTCTCCCATTCCTCCTCTGGATCATCCAGATGGTCATTGGCAAACTTCAGACGGGCCTGGACATGCGCTGGCTTGATCAAAGGGACCTTGTGTGCGCTGCAGGATTTTAATCCATGACGGCGTAGTGTTTTACTAATGGTTTTCTTTGAGACTGTGGTCCCAGCTCTCTTCAGGTCATTGACCAGGTCCTGCCGTGTAGTTCTGGGCTGATCCCTCACCTTTCTCATGATCATTGATGCCCCACGAGGTGAGATCTTGCATGGAGCCCCAGACCGAGGGTGATTGACCGTCATCTTGAACTTCTTCCATTTTCTAATAATTGCGCTAACAGTTGTTGCCTTCTCACCAAGCTGCTTGCCTATTGTCCTGTAGCCCATCCCAGCCGTGTGCAGGTCTACAATTTTATCCCTGATGTCCTTACACAGCTCTCTGGTCTTGGCCATTGTGGAGAGGTTGGAGTCTGTTTGATTGAGTGTGTGGACAGGTGTCTTTTATACAGGTAACAAGTTCAAACAGGTGCAGTTAATACAGGTAATGAGTGGAGAACAGGAGGGCTTCTTAAAGAAAAACTAACAGGTCTGTGAGAGCCGGAATTCTTACTGGTTGGTAGGTGATCAAATACTTAAGTCATGCAATAAAATGCAAATTAATTACTTAAAAATCATACAATGTGATTTTCTGGATTTTTGTTTTAGATTCCGTCTCTCACAGTTGAAGTGTACCTATGATAAAAATTACAGACCTCTACATGCTTTGTAAGTAGGAAAACCTGCAAAATCGGCAGTGTATCAAATACTTGTTCTCCCCACTGTACATACATACATGTAATTGTGGTGTTAATATTATGTGGAGAAATGTAGAATTTCACACAGCACAGGGTCGTATTCATTAGGGCCCAAAACGAAAACAATTTTGCGATGAAACATTTCTATCTAAGTACTCCCTTCCTGTTTCAGTCAGTTGTCTTCCGTTTTGTGCCTGCTGAATATACCCCAGTGGTGCACAAGACTTATCTGGGTTTTAAGTACAGCTACACTATAACTAGAAGGTGAATGTTTTTGTCTAATGTTTATATGTACCTTTGAAGACTCCAAAATGTGTGATCCTCTTTTTCAGGACTATCTGAAACAGGTGCTGGATATTGATCTGCATGCTCAGATCCACTTTGGACGAGTCTTCATGAAACCAGGGTATGATGGATGGATGGGTGAATGGCTGGCTGGCTAGGTGGATGTGTGGATGGATGGTTCCTTGAACAACCATGTTGTTCTCCTCTTCTCCCATCATTTCAGTCTCCCGACAACATTCGCCACGTTGGACATGGACGGTGCTCGCAAACTCATCTTTGCCCTCCCAGGTAGTGTGTAAAGTAAAGAGAAAGAGGGAATCAGACAATCATTTCCAGACTGGTTTCTAACACACTCTTCTTTTCTCTCTCTCCCCCCCTCCGAACACCCCCCCCCCCCCCCGGGCCCAGGTAATCCCGTGTCTGCTGTGGTGACATGTAACCTCTTTGTTATCCCCGCCTTAAGGAAGATGCAGGGGATCCTGGACCCACGGCCCACCATCATCAAAGCCAGGGTAAGAAGGCACAGGACTCCATGAATCTTTCTCAATTTGTCTTACCTCAATTGCTTGCGTTCTCTATCTTGCCTTCCTTTCCAAATTCATTGGAGGAGAAGGTCAGAGTGGACGAATCTGTGATCTTCTCCTCCAATGCGTTTTGAGAAGGAATCGAGAAAAAGCCTGCGTACCTCGAAGTAGGATCAGCTCCATGCAAACTTTATACTCTGCGTATGCACATTTTGTAGTGGTTGATGTATTGTATTGCAAGCAGGCAAGTAAGTATTTTGTGCATAGAGGGGATATGATGACATGCTTATTCTTATTCTGATTTATTTTTTTAACAGGAGCCATTTGACGTTAGTGATAAGAGTGGATATCTCAGTGTTTTATTTTTGGAAAGTAAAATAATTTGACATAGAAATCTATTTCCGATATTTATTTTATTTTCATAAACATTGCAGAATAAATTCCTCACCTCTTCTGGCTGTGATGGGTTCATATTCCCGAAGAAGTCATACAACAACATACCATGCCCATATCTAATTTAATTGGGCCTAGTAGCCTAGTAAATAGATAGGCTGTGTATTTTTTTGTTGTTGTAGTTTTGCTGTATGCGATCCTATAGGCAGTGTTGTTTATAATAGGTTACACAGTCGAATTTCAAAGACCAACGCTTTATCTTTTACATTGAAGTATGCTACTGTATTTTTTGTTGTTGAGTAGGCCTAGACTATACAATGTTTCAGTCCAGCATATTTGGGTTGGGGGAAAAGTCGATGCAAAACATTGTTGAATTCAAACGTTCTGCTGACAGGTCCACAACAATATGCCGTTGTTTTCTCTTTCAGAAACTCACATTCCTTTGCCAAATACAGCATAAGTTACTGCAAAAGATTAAAAGATTCTGCCATCTCCAAAAACATTACAACATTTGCCATTGCTCTTTCTTTTAGAAACTGCCGTTGCCTAATTCCAATAGTTCCAAATTTTACAGCAAAATGGTGTTATTTTCACCATGAAAGGTGAATGGAGGGTGTTTCCCAGGTGCCGTTATAATGCTCGTTCAGGTGCACACAGTTTTACGACAGGTCTGATTTACAACGGGAAGCATGCGTATGTATGGTGTGTGCAAAGTTTTAAATATCTATATTTTTGGGCATAAGTACTCTTTTCAGAAATGGTGCACTCGGATATTTAGTATGAAATGTATGCAACAGTTATAAATGAGGCCCCTGGGCCCTACCTATGAGCGTTTACATTTTTGCATCCCAATAATCTGTCCTTACTCCTGAAGTGTACACTTGTTTACTTCCTTTCATGTCTCGTAGTTGTCATGTGACGTAAAGTTGGATCCTCGCCCTGAGTACCACCGCTGCATTCTGACATGGCACCACCAGGAGCCTCTGCCATGGGCCCAGAGCACAGGTAATAATAGAATACCATTCTATTCTGTTCTGTTTTATTGTGCACTGCGATACGGAGCAATACGCTGCTATACTACACTGCATGTGTAGTCACAGGCTCTATAACGGACGATCAATGGACTGTTCATTGATTTTGTTCATGGGCAATTGTAGAGGGGTTAGCTACAGTCCTCTAATCTAACAAAGCCTCCCGCTGTGACTATTTTTACTGTTTTGTATTCCATGTAGTGCCTAATTGATTCAGTGTACTGTAGAGCTCAAGAGCATAAAGAGCTACAATTAGATTGTGTGGTATTAGTAGCCTCTCACCCCATTGCATGGTGTGGTACCGAGGTCAACCTGACTGTCATGGGTTAGATCCTCCTGGACTTGTGTGGTTGGTTAGGGCCTAAAGTGCATGTATTCTCACCATCCATCTCTTTCTCTCTCCTCATTTCCTCCCTCCTTTCCTCCCTATCCTTTCCTCCATCCTGTAGGTAACCAGGTGAGCAGCAGGCTGATGAGCATGCGCAGCGCCAATGGTCTCCTGATGCTACCTCCAAAAACAGAGCAATATGTGGAGCTGCACAAGGGAGAGGTGGTCGACGTCATGGTCATCGGCCGGCTATGATGTCATCAAAGGGGGACGTTGAGATGGATCCATAGAGAGAGAGGGTTCAAATGGGTGTTTCACGGTGCATGTCCACATATCATTGACTATTCTGTAATATGCAACGGCACAGCTAGTTTTTATTGATTTGGATAACGTTGAGGTATAGTCAACATCTCGATCACAAACCTAGGTACATATGATACAAAAAAATATAATTACTTTAAAAAGATTATAATAGTATTTCAGACAAAGAAAAATATAACTTTTAAAGAATAAAATCGAATTATCAAAAGAGATTTATTCTGTAATATATTATTATGATTATTCCGTATTATTGTTATCATTATTCTTCTTATTATCATTATTATATTATAAGTCAACTTTATTCCTTTCATTGCAATTGCTTTGTGTGTTCAATGCTAGATCTTATCGATATCGGTAGCATTTTAATAGAGCTGTAGGTGCCTGCCAGGACAAAAAAATAAATATATATATATATATTATTTTCTCATCTTTAGTGGGGGAAAAAAGTTTTCTTTTTTTTAAATATAAAGAAAAACAATGAGGAAGACTCCAGATTTCCCACGGTGCTCGGCTAAGAGGAAGGAGGGGAGGGCATAATCTAGGTCTACTTCCTCTGTGGTGTGACGCTTTAACGGTGACGCCACACACTTCTATTTTTCTCTCGTTAGTATGCATCATAATGGCTTCACAAAGAGCTTTGCTTGTTGTTTATCTTGTGAGTCTTGTTTATGTGCGCAGTGCCAAATGCCTGGGCAGGGACGATGGGAGGGAGAGGGGGCGGACAGTCACCCACCAACCTGCCCAGACCCTGAAGCTTCCTTATTTATCATCTGACCAGGTGCAACTCTGCGCCCGACCCCCTTGGGGGCGTGGTCACCCGTGAAAAACAAAAACTTTTATTTGATCGACTAAGAGTAAGGGGGAAAAAAAACATGAAATAAAAGAAACAGCTTCTTTAAGTGCTGACAGCCTTTTTAACTGACTTCACAAAAAAATGTACAGATTAAAAAAATGCGAAGAAGATGAACCATATTGTACAGATATATGTGACCAGCACTCCTAAGGAAATTATTATTATTAAGCAATGAAGAGACATTGAACAACGCTGTACTATAATACATTTTCTGTAATGATATGAAACTGATGAAAGAGACTACGATAATAAAAATCCTTGATCGTTATGTAAAAAAAGAAAATTACAAAAATTGTTGGGTTTCCTTTTTTCAATAAAACCTATTCAAAGAAAAAAAAAGTGTTCTTCTTTGATGCGTGCAGTGACACCTAGTTTTAGGGTGGACCATTAACATGATCACGTTGATCAAATTTATTAGCAGTTCCGGGGCCTGTAGAGTAGGAGTGTTTATTCAGGATTCGTTTTGCAATTCAGATTATATTCCTAGTTCAGCACTGCTACACTGAGACGCTATTTGAATAAATTCTGCATCCTGACGTAGCCTATGAAGAAGCGTAGGCCATTGAAAGGTTGATTAAATACACGTGTCACTGAGAGATGAGAGCGGATTACCCTCATAGAAAATACAGTGGAAATACTTCTGAAGCTGTGTTTGGGCAGACAGATACAGTGCAGGTGCCGTTGACTGACCCTACCTAGAATCATCAATTGCTTCCTTTTTCGGTCCCACGTTAAACTAAGTACAACTTTAAAAGCTTTATATAGCCTACGTTAAACGCTTCATAAGCACTACATAAATGCTTCACAAATAATATATAAATGGTGTATAAGCGTACATAGTGCATTACGTCGCATTTGGCAATTCGCCCTAAAGTGGGAATGGCTATGCCACACTTTATAAACCATGTATAGTATTACATACTCTTAAAGAAGATCTGTGATGCAGTTATGTAGTGTTTATGACGCCTTTATATATCCTATGTAAAGCCTTTATAAATTGACGGCTACTTCATTTAAAGTGGGACCCCTTTTTCATTGACTTCATGCACACTGCCACGTGATATTACAATATAATTCGACTAGTCATTTATGATCGTGAGGTGCACAGTCTATTCTCCATAACTCCACTAATTCTGACCAAACTCTTCTTATTGTAAAATTTAGCCTTTATGTATGTATCGTGCTAAAAGTAACCTAGTGCATTGTTTGAGGAATAGGATGTCAAGGTATTTCAGGCTGTTGACAGGTGAACACTTTGGCGCATGACCATTTAAATGGTCAACACAACGCTGTGGATTTGCCTGGGAGATGCCCAAACACCATGCGCAGTTACACCACAATGATGTGAGCTGACCCAACTCGCCACAGACCCGCTAAGTACGATCATGAGAGACCAGGCCGAAGAATAAAGACGTTGAAGCTACGCATCTTGGAAATGTTATGTACGCAATAGAACCGACATTTCAGAACCATCGCATGTTAAGGGATTACGGGATTACTTCTTCTGTAAAGACTCGGAAGCGGTGAGTAGATTTCTCTGTGTAGTGAGAGTTGAGTCCGATCGATTGACTACTCTAGAAACATTCATTGAATACCAACTTCACCAACAGGATCAGCGCACTTTTGAGTGTGCGTGTAGAATGCAATGACTGTATGGTGTGGAATGTTGGCCACCCAACGGTTTTCCAACTATTCAGTACAGAAAATCACAAACAACAAGCCTACAAATGCATCAATTTAACTTGTGTAAAATGTTGCTGTATTTCACAATTTAAGTGGCTGTTTATCACAATTAAAACGGTACATGACAGATCGGCACTCCAAATGTAATGCTATAATTGTTGCATTAACGGTGTTACTATGTAACAGCTATGTAGTGCCATTATGAAACAATAACTGCGTGCTCCCAGTATTAGACCCACTACTAGACATTTAATAGGTTTTGCTGTTGCCAGCAGTGAAACAAACCTCTAAGCTACCTAATCTAAGTAGGTCTAACAATAACTTACTTTTAAGCAAGCATGGCTGCCCTGTCCTGCTTCTATACATTTGTACAGATCTACATTGTCCAGACCAAATGTAAAAACCTTTCCTATTTTGGAACCCTTTTGACTTATGAGTCCACCTGGCATTTAAAAGACATTTAAAACAGAGTTGTACAATAGACTCCCGGGCATAGTCCTGTGAACAGAAGCCCACGTTTTTGGACCGGTTTAGACAATCAAAACACACATTGTGATCTGATTATGATCAGATCATCCTGCCCACCTCCAGAGGAAGTCAGACACGCATTGTGTCTGGATATCTTACAAGTGTAGACAGATCTGGACAAAAAAACCTGTTTATACCTGCTGTTAACGTGTGTCCTTCGTCCTGATCTTGTCTGTTTACACTTTTAAGATCTGATCACAAAGCATCTTTTAATCTTTTACACTTGTCAAAAATGTGGGCACAATCAAAATGTGGACAAGATCAGGACAAAGGCTGCATGTTAGAACACAGGTATAAACACAGGAATAAACAGTGCTAAATCATCATTATTCCTCCCTCTAAAATCACTGACAGGTAGCAAGCACCATTATGTCTTACAATACATAAATAAATAAATATTATTTAGAAAGAATAGCTGTGAAATAATTGGCATAAAGGAAGGGACCAGGAAATCTGTTCACAATGCAGACACAGTGGATGGATAACAGACACATTTTAATACCATGTGTAGACACATTTCTGGTAATCTGGGCACAATCAGAATGTGGACAAGATCAGAACAACGGACCCATGTTAGCACCAGGGATAAATAGGGCTATAGACAGTGCTGCATCCCAAATGGCACCCTATTCCCTATTTGTGCACTGCTTTTGACCAGAGTCCATAATGCTGGTCAAAGGTAGTTCACTATATAGGGAAAAGGGTGCCATTTTGATACACAAGCAGTCACTCTGACAAGTAGTCTAGCCACCAGCTGTAAGGAACAGTATTTAATTAGCCACCAATTTGTACCTGTTTACCCAGAGGGGCACCTCTTATCAATGTCCTCCTCAATGAATCAATTAGCTATGATCTAGTGTAGTTAAAGCTAGATGACCCTTGAGCCCTACTGTCTACTGTAAAGCTTACAGTTAGTGAATTGATTTTATACACTTCTAAATTATACAAGTGAAGATAATCCTACTTAGGCCTAAATTTGGATAAAGTTACCACTAAAAAGTGTGTGTGTGTACATTCATAGTTGAATTTACATACAGTCATCTCATCAGAACCAATGCCAGCTCCCAGATCTCTCCTCAGTCTCACGCTGCTGACAGAGATGAAGCCTGGAGGAGTATAGTAAACCAGATCTCTCCTCAGTCTCACGCTGCTGACAGAGATGAAGCCTGGAGGAGTGTAGTAAACCAGATCTCTCCTCAGTCTCACGCTGCTGACAGAGATGAAGCCTGGAGGAGTATAGTAAACCAGATCTCTCCTCAGTCTCACGCTGCTGACAGAGATGAAGCCTGGAGGATTGTAGTAAACCAGATCTCTCCTCAGTCTCACGCTGCTGACAGAGATGAAGCCTGGAGGATTGTAGTAAACCAGATCTCTCCTCAGTCTCACGCTGCTGACAGAGATGAAGCCTGGAGGAGTATAGTAAACTAGCAGATCCCTTTTCCCAAGGCTTAACCAACCCCACAGGAGAGGAACAGAGGAACAGATGGCCTTGGTGGCTGACTGTGACTGTCTGTACTGTTTGTCAGCCTCACCGCGCTCTAAACGGGGCTAAATGAGAGTAGACCTGCCAGACATGATTAGCTGGTGAGGGGGATAGGGAGGTTTACCATGTGGGACGTGTTGTGGGTGGCTGCATCTCTGACAGGATCCTCCCAGGTTTCTGTCCAAGAAAATGCAGAGAAAATGTCCAAGATAATCTTTCGTTATTACATTGATGACGTTCTCTTGTTATTTCCTGTTATTCCCTTTCACTGGGTTTCCTTTTTGTCATGTTAGTTCGAGACAATTACATTGTTTGCGTCATTTTCATGAGGTTTTCTCCAGTTTCCCACAGCATCAGGTCTAACTGGGTCTTGACTGGGTGGACATTTTGAGAGCCAGCTGATTTTTATAGTGAAGTGCCCCAAACACTACCTGAGTAATGGTCCTAGCTTTCTGCTTCTCCATTCTACTACATCCTGAAATACTGTACTTCCGTCCCTCACACACAAAGCGCTTTCTCCTCATCCATTCTCATCTCTTTCTGAAGAAAATAAAAAAATACTCACATTTGGCCCTGTAAAAAGAACTTGAAGTTCAGTTGTCTATTTCCCAAGAGAGTGAACATCTAATAGTCATACAATCATATAGTTGGCTAATCCAGATTAATACTGGGTAACATCCTTAAAATAGATTGTAATCCACAGCAGCAATAGCAGATCAGGTTGGTTGTATACCCGTAGTAGAACAGTACTGGTTGAGTGCAATATCCTATACTTATTGTCTCATTTTGTATCCCTTTTATGGCTGTAGATGGATAAGATCAGCCTGAAGGACCCAGAGAGCAAAGAGTTAAGTGCTAAGCGGGTATTAAACGAAGAATAGATACTCAGAAGGAGAGATACTCAGGCTAGGACAGGTGGGGACAGAGTGACAGACAAGGGTGGATGAACCTGCTGGACTCAAGGGATTGCAGCAGGCAAAGTGAGGGCAGGCCAGGGAGGTTGCCATGTTAGGAGTAAGATTAGCTCTTCCTGTGATTGGAAACCTGGGAGGAGGAAGGAGAAAATGGTTGTTCTTGTAGTAAGGTAGGTGATTAACAAAGATCAGGGTGAAGCAACCAGGTTGGCTATTATTGTCGCATATGGCTCACAAGACTAAAACAGTGGTAACCTTGCTGCTCTATCCTGATTATCTGTTTCAGGACCTGCTGCCCCACTGAAGACAGATAAGAGCCGTTCCCAACTGAAGTGCTATGGCCCCTGCTGCAGTGAGGAGTCCTAGCCTCAGGCCTTCATAGTGGACATTGAGCTATCATCACACAGGGGTGTAGGCCAGGGCCAGGCCAGGGTCAGACTCCCGGAGCTGGGATGATCACCTCCCACATGAACGGAGGACCCGGATATGTAATAGAGGACCCAATGGGGCCTGTGAGTGGCACAGAGGGTCCTGGGAGTGGAGTCAAGCTGCAGCAGAGGGAGAGGGCTGTGGACTGCCCCCCTGGGGACAAGGTGGTGGGGACTGGGAGCAGCGTTGTGCAGAGTTCCCGGTGCAGCGCCCAGATGGAGAGGATCCAGCGGTACCAGGAAGAGCTGAGGAGGAAGAGGGAGGAGGACACCAACAAAGGGAAGCATGAGATCGATCTCAACGCCTCGCTCAGGCTCAAGAAGCTTGCCCAGAACCCAGCCAAGACGGGTATCGACAACCCTATGTTCGAAGCGCCTAAGGCGGGCAAGGAGACCAAGGATGGGAGCCCCCCGCTTGGCAAGGACACGGTTGTGGGTGAGTAGGGTCATGTGGGACTGAAGGGAGGAAGTGGGGGAGGTGGAGGCGAGGGGTAGCTCTGTGAGAAGAAGAATAGGAGAGTTGGGAACTTTCGTGACAATTCTGTGAAACAAACAGTCAGTGTTTTAGGGAGGGGGCTGAGCGAGGGGTATCGGTGTCGAATGGGGGATCAGAAGTGAATGTCAATGCAGAGGCTCTCTCCATTTAGTCACATTAAAGTCACTCACTCCCCCTCACCTCTGGATTCATTTGGAGTTAAAACACTTCGTTTTTTTGTCGGAGGTGTTCTCATTCCTGCATAGGCGATCTTAATATGATTTGTGACGTGAAAACGAGTTAATTTAAATAATTTTTTTTCAGAGTATTAGCTTTTGTGCCAGTTGGCTAGATTTAGAGGAGACAGTAGGCTGTAGAAAATGTTGTTGCTGCTGACCAGTTTTAGCAGACTCTTGTGAGCATAAAACTCAAGTCTGCCTCAAGTGCCTAAAATATATAGGCCATTAATAAAATATAATCTTATATCTGCACAGCCCTTTCAAAAAACACACACACACACAGCATGGGCATACACTCCCCTACTTATTTGGACAGCGAAGCTAAAATGTTTTATTTGGTTTTCCACGCCAGCATTTTGGATGTGAGATTTTGTTTAAATTATAATTTGAGGTGACAGTACAGAATGTGAGAGAGTATTTTCATACATATGTTTTACCGTTTAGAAATGAAAGCACTTTATGTATCTAGTCCCCCGTTTGAAGGTGTCATAAGTAATTCAGACACATTCACTTATATGTGTATTAAAGTAGTAAAAAGTTGAGCATTTGGTCCCATATTCCTAGCACTCAATGACTACATCAAGTTACCAAATGGCCCACACACACACACACACACACACACGTACATACTGTGCACCCTCCCTACTTCTTCTTATCTCAGGTATACCCCCTGATGAGATCACTATCTTGATAACATTAATCAGGTCGTAATCAGTAATCAATACACCTGGTCACTTAAACAGACCAGCTTCTGGTTCATAACAATAGATTGGGCTGTGTAAGAAAGGTTTTACCCTCCCTTTCCCCTGGTGCTGTGTCTCTGTGCTCCTCAGAGTTGCTATGTGTAGGTGGTACCCTCATGCCAAACTTGATGCACATGCCAAATCCTGTCTGGGAAGTGCAGAACCCCACGGTTGCGCAACCGAAGCAGGGTTTGGCACCTAAACCGACTTTGGCATGACAATATCCAATTAGTAGCATGGTTTTTACATAACCACACTGTTTCCATGCAAGCCAGTGCCTTCTAGCGCCAGAGAGGTTTGAAACAGACATGCGATTACCTTCAGAAAAAAACCTTCCCATTGACGGTGGTCTGAATCTTTAGGGTCACGGGCGTTACAGGAAGTAAATGTATGTTGAGTCTCTCGGTTTTAAGCCTCTCTCTATGGCACTAGTAAGCAAGGGCTCGCATGGAGATCGAGTGTTCCTGGAAATGAGGCAATTGAACCTAACCAACCTCTTTGTCGCTCCCCCTCCCTCTACCCTCCCCAGAGCTGGAGGACCTGCTGGAGGCCCTGCGGCGGGTGCAGAGCTGCCTGGTGGATGCCCAGTCGCAGGCCGACGTGGCTCTGGTGCTGGGCCTGCTGCACAAGGAGGACTTCCAGAGCGCCTTCGCCATCCACAGCGCCGTGGCCCAGCAGATGCAGCCGCGTGGCAGCCAGCCCTTGCCCCTCACCGCCCAGGCCCGCAGCCTTTATCAGGAGGTAGAGTGAAGTAGAAAATAAACTACAGCAGACTAGTGATCTTGATGGATCTAGAAATTGAATGGATCTTTTTTTCACCAATGTATCGGTCAGGAGGTAGGGGGGAGATAAGAGGAGAACGAAGGGATGGTGTTAGGCAGAAGGTGGAGAAGTGTTGGGAGAAGGGAGAAGAGGATTTTGGGGATGAACAGATGGAGATAAGAATATGGAAAGGAAGAACGGTACAGCAAGGTAGGGAAGAGAAGTGAAGAGAGGTGGATGGAAGGACATAAGGATGAGAGGATGCTGACAGAGAAACTTAAAGAAAGGAGGGTAAATGGGGCCAAGGACGAAAATATCCTTGGCACTGACCTTAGTGTGTTGGAACTGGATTAGGGTTTTGGCTGGATGGAGTGCAGCTACAGACTGAAGTGACTTTAAGTAGCAGGTAAGGAGAACTAACGCAGCAGGTTAAGATAATGTCGCAGGTTAGGATAGTTCGGTTAAGGTTAGGGTTAGCTTAAACGCTACAGTTGTCCCCGACGCAACTCGAACATGCGACTTCTGGACCATAGCTTTATTCTATCTAGCCACAATCCTGAATTCCACCTCTCACTTGTCGTTTCTTGCCTCCGTGACGTCACCATTGAACACCTCACGACATTTCCCTGCTGGGAGTGGTGCTACTCACTGTGCCAAGATGACAGATGCAACATGAACTCAGACGTGGACATGCACCCTGAGCTATCTGAAGACGGGTGTATGGCTCCACTGGACCTTACCACACATTCCATGCAATAACATCATTCACTGGGTTTATAAATCCACGCAGTCTGCCATATAGCCAGTCATGCTGCAGTCTTGAGAGAAGGAGTTGATCTAGCTACACTGTAATATATTTGATGGGATCCTCCCACAATATACAAGTTCTCGGGATTGATGTCAAGAACTAATATGACATGATGGAATTTAACACACGCTGGTCAATATTGATCAGCTTTCGAATAGTATTAACTTTTCTTCCAAATCATTTAGCTGCGCTTGATGGAGCTTGCCTGGCGCATTGGAATCAATGGAATAGTCCCAAAAGCAAACTTCTCCCATTTGGCACTCCGCGGCAGGCTCAATAACACACTTAAGAGTTTGAATGAAAACAAATACTATTTGGACCCAGGTCTTGATTTCTATAGGAAAGCTGGCTGTCAAACAGTTACAATCACGCTCACGCTCAGCCCCGCTCAAGGTCCTAAACGATATTATAACCGCCATCGATAAGAGACATTACTGTGCAGCCGTATTCATCGACCTGGCCAAGGCTTTCGACTCTGTCAATCACCACATTCCTATCGGCAGACTCAATAGCTTGGGTTTCTCAAATGACTGCCTCGCCTGGTTCACCAACTACTTCTCTGATAGAATTCAGTGTGGCAAATCGGAGGGCCTGATGTCTGGACATCTGTCAGTCTCTATGGGGGTGCCACATGGTTCAATTCTCGGGCCGACTCTCTTCTCTGTATACATCAATGATGTCGCTCTTGCTGCTGGTGATTTTCTGATCCACCTCTACGCAGACGACACCATTCTATATACTTCTGCCCCTTCTTTGGACACTGTTAACAAACCTCCAGACGAGCTTCAATGCCATACAACTCTCCTTCCGTTGCCTCCAACTGCTCTTAAATGCAAGTAAAACTAAATGCATGCTCTTCAACCGATCGCTGCCCGCACCTGCCCACCCGTCCAGCATCACTAGTCGGACGGTTCTGACTTAGAATATGTGGACAATTACAAATACCTAGGTGTATGGTTAGACTGTAAACTCTCCTTCCAGACTCACATTAAGCATCTCCAATCCAAAATTAAATCTAGAATCGGGTTCCTATTTCGCAACAAAGCATCTTCACTCATGCTGCCAAACATACCCTCGTAAAACTGACCATCCTACCGATCCTCGACTTCGGCGATGTCATTTACAAAATAGCCTCCAACACTCTACTCAACAAATTGGATGCAGTCTATCACAGTGCCACCCGTTTTGTCACCAAAGCCCCATATACTACCCACCATTGCGACCTGTACACTCTCGTTGGCTGGCCCTCGCTTCATACTTGTCGCCAAACCCACTGGCTCCAGGTCATCTACAAGTCTCTGCTAGTCAAAGCCCCGCCTTATCTCAGCTCACTGGTCACCATAGCAGCACCCACCCGTAGCACGAGCTCCAGCACTAGTCACCCCCAAAGCCAATTCCTCCTTTGGCCGCCTTTACTTCCAGTTCTCTGCTGCCAATGACTGGAACGAACTGCAAAAATCACTGAAGCTGGAGACTCATATCTCCCTCACTAGCTTTAAGCACCAGCTGTCAGAGCAGCTCACAGATCACTGCACCTGTACATAGCCCATCTGTAAATAGCCCATCCAACTACCTCATCCCCATACTGTATTTATTTATTTATCTTGCTCCTTTGCACCCCAGTATCTCTACTTGCACATTCATCTTCTGCACATCAATCACTCCAGTGTTTAATTGGTATATTGTAATTACTTCGCCACCATGGCCTATTTATTGCCTTAACTCCCTTATCTTACCTCATTTGCACACACTGTATATAGACTTTTTCTACTGTATTATTGACTGTATGTTTGTTTATTCCATGTGTAACTCTGTGTTGTTGTATTTGTCGAACTGCTTTGCTTTATTCTTGGCCAGGTCGCAGTTGTAAATGAGAACTTGTTCTCAACTAGCCTACCTGGTTAAATAAAGGTGAAATAAATGTTAAAAAGCAATAGGATAACTGACAAAGAGACTGCTTTAGGCTGGTAGGGTTAGTTTGAAGAGAACTGTGTGACATTAAGAAAGAGGTCGTAAGCTACAGTTGAGGGCCTCGATCAGTGCGATGATGATCTCTCTCACACACACACACCATCTCTGTGCGTACAGTAAATAGATGTATACATTTGCGCCAGGAGATACTTAGCAATGTGGTAATAGTTTGAGCCGGTGAACTGTGTCTAAACTAAGTGGCTGTTGCCGTGGGACTTCCTGATTGGCCTTCAGGGCGAGGTAATCTCCCTGCTGCCCCTGGGCCTGGCAGGAAGTGGCTGGGGATCTGAACTGCCGTGGCCAGAAAAAGAAACTCCAGCGGCTTACAGGCTAGAGGGGCATGGGCTGGAGGGAGCGAGGAGAGGAGGGCTGGAGGGAGGGAGGAGAGGAGGACTGGAGGGAGGGAGGAGAGGAGGGCTGGAGGGAGCGAGGAGAGGAGGGCTGGAGGGAGGGAGGAGAGGAGGACTGGAGGGAGGGAGGAGAGGAGGGCTGGAGGGAGCGAGGAGAGGAGGGCTGGAGGGAGGGAGGAGAGGAGGACTGGAGGGAGGGAGGAGAGGAGGGCTGGAGGGAGCGAGGAGAGGAGGGCTGGAGGGAGGAGAGGAGGGCTGGAGGGAGGGAGGAGAGGAGGGCTGGAGGGAGGGAGGAGAGGAGGGCTGGAGGGAGGGAGGAGAGGAGGGCTTGAGGGAGGAGAGGAGGGCTGGGAGAGGAGGGTGGAGAGTAGGGCTGGAGGGAGGACAGGAGGGCTGGAGGGAGGGACGAGAGGAGGGCTGGAGGGAGTGAGGAGAGGAGGGCTGGAGGGAGAGAGGAGAGGAGGGCTTGAGGGAGGGAGGAGAGGAGCGCTTGAGGGAGGGAGGAGAGGAGGGCTGGAGGGAGCGAGGAGAGGAGGGCTGGAGGAAGAGAGGGAGGGAGGGTGGAGGAGAGGAAGGCTGGGAGAGGAGGGTGGAGAGTAGGGCTGGAGGGAGGATGAGAGGACGGCTGGGAGAGGAGGAATGGAGGGATGGAGGAGAGGAGGGCTGGAGGGATGGAGGAGAGGAGGGCTGGGAGAGGAGGGGGAGAGGGGAAAGTGCGTCACCTCGTTACCGACACCTTTGATTAGTTGAATGGATGAGCTAAGCTAGAGCCAGGGACCCGGATTTAGGGAGACGGAGAAGAGGGGGAGGAGGGAGGATACAAGGGTGGAGAGAAAGAGAGGATTGGGATTCTCATTTTGAAATGTGCAGTTTTTTTTATGATGAAGTAGTTTGTGGATGTTGATAGTTGTGGGTGCTATGGAGTTGTTAAAGACATACTATAGAAACACTAACATGATGACAGCACAACCAACTTCTCATGCTTCTATTGGACCTCACATGTTGAGAGCTTCATTCAGTGTCTTTATTTTCCAATGCAACAGCCAGTGAGCAGAATAAGTGTCCGTCTCAAGTGACAACCTATCCCCTATATAGTGCACAACTTTTGACCAGAGCCCTATGGGCCCTATGGGCCCTAGTCAAAGGTAGTATACTAGGGGATAGGGTGCCATTTGGAATGGAGACTGTTATATTAGTGTGACTTCCCTGTCTGGAATGTGAAACCCCACTGTGACTCATTGGAGAGCTGCCAACTCTCTCTCTGTGTCTGTGTGTGTCTGTGTCTGTGTCTGTGTCTGTGTCTGTGTCTGTGTCTGTGTCTGTGTCTGTGTGTGTGTGTGTGTGTGTGTGTGTGTGTGTGTGTGTGTGTGTGTGTGTGTGTGTGTGTGTGTGTGTGTGTGTGTGTGTGTGTGTGTGTGTGTGTGTGTGTGTGTGTGTGTGTGTGTGTGTGTGTGTGTGTGTGTCTGTGTGTGTCTGTGTGTGTGTGTGCGTGCGTGTCTGTGTGGAGGAATCCAATCGATTATGTTAAACAGCAGAATGGCGTATGACATGACCTTCACGTAAGAACAAATTATTTGCAGACTGAGACTACATCAATTATGAGGCAAACATATTTACTGTTATGGCCTTCATATGAGGACAAAATACCTCTGATATCATGAGCCCTCAGTCATAACGCATGCACTACACGATGACAAGCATAGCAGGATGAACCATCAGTGGTTTTAACAATAATATACTAAGAAGTCGTTTCTGAGTAATGACTAAAGCCTTGGCTATATTGAGGACGGGGTGATTCTTCAACCCATGACTTGTGTTCAGGAAGTTGTATGATTCAACTGCGATGTTAAATCACACGTAGAGTCTCAAGGAGTATTCAAGATGGCCATGTCCCTACTGGTTCCTGGCTGGTGATGTTATTAACTCATGCACACTTTGAACTGTATGACGATTCCAGATGACCAATGCTGCTTACTTAGTGGTACTTATACAGCTCACGATAACCTGACCCCTTCTCTTGCTCTCTCTCTCTTCCTTACCATCCCTTCACCTCCTCTCTCCGACTCTCTCCCCCTCTTTCTGTCATTCCCTCCCCTTTCTCTCTCTTTCCATCCTCTTCCCTCTCCCCGTTCTCTCTCCCCCTTCCTTCCCTCCTGATCTCTCCCTACTCTCCCCCTTCCTTCCCTCCTGATCTCTCCCTACTCTCCCCCCTCCTTCCCTCCTGATCTCTCCCTACTCTCCCCCCTATCTTTTTCAAGGTGCAATGCATCCTACAGTCCAGTCACCAGGAGGAAGGTGTAGAGCTCAGGAACCTACTCACCACCCCCCACTTCCAGGTAAGAGACCTGCGACGCACCAGAACACAACCTGTAACCTTCAAACAACAATTAGGAAACATCAGAATAACCTCTAATAACATCTAGAAAACATTATTTGGTTTGCGGGGTGTCCATGGCCCCCACACTCTGTCAGTGTTCCTGAGCTGGCCACCTGAGACGTACTATGGATAAAACCCCAATTTCCAATTTGTCACTCAGATATCTGTGAATATGCTCCATATACCTTGTCCATAGATTCCATATACTGTATGTCTATGCGAGACCCTGAGTCATCCTCATGTGTCCGACTGTATCTAATCCTGACTTCAGCCTCAGAGGGGCTTAGGAAAGTCACTTAGTGGGTTTTAAGTGGCTTGGCCATTTAAGGGCCTTGAACTTTACTCTGTGTCATGACTAAAGGTACACATGACTATCCTCGATGAAAGGTGGCTATCGGGTAGGGGAGGACACTTCCATTTGCCCACTAACAAATTGGCACGGTTTTCAGGTCACGGATGAGAGAGGACAGAGGAGAGAGGGTGGAGAACGGACTTTTTCCCAAATGAGAAAAGGCCATTGTATAGGTGATATTACAGGGCATCGTGGGTTTTGGAATTTGGAAGGTTAACATGATACATACAATTAGGATGATACTTACAGTGTATGCATCTCGGACACTGAAATCTCTTTAGGTTTATAGCCGAGCATGTCATCGACAAATCCTTAGATCTACGAAGTAGCCTAAGAGTTGCCCTTTGACACTTGACCCAAGCTTCTTTGCTGGTCAGTGTCCAACTCAATGGCATGCCCATATGCGTGCCACACAGGTACAGAGAGGTCACTCAAGATAGATGGCTTACCGCTGACGTTTACATGATTGACCCCAGGGCTACGTGTCAGCCTGGTGTTGGCACCGCTGAAATGTGCTCTCTAAAGCCTGTCGCATGCTTCCCAGTCAAAACAGTTTGCGTATATATTAGGACTACATTTTGTGACGTTTTGTTCGTTTTGGTGTTCGGCAGCGTTTGTTTGTCTGTTCGCGCACACTAAATGTTTTCTTGGGGCACGTCAATGTTCGGTAGCCGTAGTCTACGCCCATTTGTCAGTGCCTGTTCACTGACGCCCCTTTGTCAGTGAACAGTACTACCCCTAGTGGCAGTGGGAACTATGGACAGGATTCTTCAATAAAGTGCTTGTTGTCATTCAACGAGAGACTAGTTAGATGTTAAATTGCGTGACTAACCCTCCTCTGCAAAAATGTACAAATGTATTACAAATGCCTTGATTTATCTTAGATTTATTCAGACTATTTTGAGGAAGTGGCTGTTGTTGTTGCTACAGCGTATCAAGAGGGACAAACAGCAACATTGCTGCTTTTTTCTAGCTTTTCAAGCGAATGTCTTTTAAGGCAGTGTGCGAGGCACATACGTTCGCTTCGCCTAGCCAAGTTCCGCTAGGAGCAAACCTAACCTTCTTTTTCTTCTTGTTCTCTGGTATTATAGCGGTCTGCAAACAAACGTTAAAGGTGCATGCCGCCACCTACTGTACGGGAGGCCACCCCATTGCGAGAAATGGGAAAAACCCAACATCATATACAATTCAAAAACAAAATAAATCCAAAAACTCATTCCCCACCCTTCAGATATAGTCCAAATCACATCCCTATACAGGCGCAGGGGTCTGTGAGGACGGAAAATTCGTCCACAGAATTCCTTGTAATGCCTGTGCTGTAAAATCCCTCACAACGATGCCTATTTCCTTCTATTTCCACTTTGTTTATAACCAATGCAATAAATTATACAAAGTCCACCTTTTTATCATGCGACATGTCAGGATCCTGTCGGCGAGTAACATTTACTGGGGTCTCTTACCCAACTACCATGGTTTCTTCAACGTTAACCCCTTATTCCACTCTCCTTGACGCCTCCAGATAGGAGACAGGCTGGACAGCCTGGCTCTTACATGGTATCTCACGTAACCCAAAATACACTGTACAAAACATTAATTCCCCCCCCCCCCCCCCTCCTTTTGCATTCAGAACAGCCTCAATTCGCTGGGGCATGGACACTACAAGGTGTCGAATGCTGGCCCATGTTGACTCCAATGCTTCCCACAGTTGTGTCAAGTTGGCTGTATGTCCTTTGGGTGGTGGACCATTCTTGATACAGTCCTCTAAAGACACAAAAGACAATAATACAAGAAACAACACTTCTATTGCCTCTCCCTCTACGATACGCACTTCCGGTTTGGTTTGGAGCGAGTAGTTGCATTCCGCTTTGCTCCACAGGTAGTATTACAGGTAGTATTACATTTCATTTCATTACAGTACAACAGTTTGATTTGTTTGATCTTAGCTGGCTACATAGCCGTCTTTGTATCCAAGATAATTGTGTAGTCTAGAGTAATTGTCGAGGTTACCTAGCCAGTTAGAGGTTACCTAGCCAGCTACACTTTCAAACAAAGTCAACAACGCAGCCACTGCTAGCTAGCCTATTTCACCAGCCAGCAGTACTATATCATTTTAGTCAATAAGATTTTTTGCAACGTAAGCTTAACTTTCTGAACATTCGAGACGTGTAGTCCACTTGTCATTCCAATCTCCTTTGCATTAGCGTAGCCTCTTCTGTAGCCTGTCAACTATGTGTCTGTCTATCCCTGTTCTCTCCTCTCTGCACAGACCATACAAACGCTTCACACCGCGTGGCCGCTGCTACTCTAACCTGGTGGTCCCAGCGCGCACGACCCACGTGGAGTTCCAGGTCTCAGGCAGCCTCTGGAACTGCCGATCTGCGGCCAACAAGGCAGAGTTCATCTCAGCCTATGCTTCCCTCCAGTCCCTCGACTTCTTGGCACTGACGGAAACATGGATTACCACTGATAACACTGCTACTCCTACTGCTCTCTCCTCGTCTGCCCACGTGTTCTCGCACACCCCGAGAGCTTCTGGTCAGCGGGGTGGTGGCACTGGGATCCTCATCTCTCCCAAGTGGACATTCTCTCTTTCTCCCCTGACCCATCTGTCTATCGCCTCCTTTGAATTCCATGCTGTCACAGTTACCAGCCCTTTCAAGCTTAACATCCTTATCATTTATCGCCCTCCAGGTTCCCTTGGAGAGTTCATCAATGAGCTTGACGCCCTGATAAGTTCCTTTCCTGAGGATGGCTCACCTCTCACAGTTCTGGGTGACTTTAACCTCCCCACGTCTACCTTTGACTCATTCCTCTCTGCCTCCTTCTTTCCACTCCTCTCCTCTTTTGACCTCACCCTCTCACCTTCCCCCCCTACTCACAAGGCAGGCAATACGCTTGACCTCATCTTTACTAGATGCTGTTCTTCCACTAATCTCATTGCAACTCCCCTCCAAGTCTCCGACCACTACCTTGTATCCTTTTCCCTCTCGCTCTCATCCAACACTTCCCACACTGCCCCTACTCGGATGGTATCGCGCCGTCCCAACCTTCGCTCTCTCTCCCCCGCTACTCTCTCCTCTTCCATCCTATCATCTCTTCCCTCTGCTCAAACCTTCTCCAACCTATCTCCTGATTCTGCCTCCTCAACCCTCCTCTCCTCCCTTTCTGCATCCTTTGACTCTCTATGTCCCCTATCCTCCAGGCCGGCTCGGTCCTCCCCTCCTGCTCCGTGGCTCGACGACTCATTGCGAGCTCACAGAACAGGGCTCCGGGCAGCCGAGCGGAAATGGAGGAAAACTCGCCTCCCTGCGGACCTGGCATCCTTTCACTCCCTCCTCTCTACATTCTCCTCTTCTGTCTCTGCTGCTAAAGCCAATTTCTACCACTCTAAATTCCAAGCATCTGCCTCTAACCCTAGGAAGCTCTTTGCCACCTTCTCCTCCCTCCTGAATCCTCCTCCCCCTCCTCCCCCCTCCTCCCTCTCTGCTGATGACTTTGTCAACCATTTTGAAAAGAAGGTCGACGACATCCGATCCTCGTTTGCTAAGTCAAACGACACCGCTGGTTCTGCTCACACTGCCCTACCCTGTGCTTTGACCTCTTTCTCCCCTCTCTCTCCAGATGAAATCTCGCGTCTTGTGACGGCCGGCCGCCCAACAACCTGCCCGCTTGACCCTATCCCCTCCTCTCTTCTCCAGACCATTTCCGGAGACCTTCTCCCTTACCTCACCTCGCTCATCAACTCATCCTTGACCGCTGGCTACGTCCCTTCCGTCTTCAAGAGAGCGAGAGTTGCACCCCTTCTGAAAAAACCTACACTCGATCCCTCCGATGTCAACAACTACAGACCAGTATCCCTTCTTTCTTTTCTCTCCAAAACTCTTGAACGTGCCGTCCTTGGCCAGCTCTCCTGCTATCTCTCTCAGAATGACCTTCTTGATCCAAATCAGTCAGGTTTCAAGACTAGTCATTCAACTGAGACTGCTCTTCTCTGTGTCACGGAGGCGCTCCGCACTGCTAAAGCTAACTCTCTCTCCTCTGCTCTCATCCTTCTAGACCTATCGGCTGCCTTTGATACTGTGAACCATCAGATCCTCCTCTCCACCCTCTCCGAGCTGGGCATCTCCGGCGCGGCCCACGCTTGGATTGCGTCCTACCTGACAGGTCGCTCCTACCAGGTGGCGTGGCGAGAATCTGTCTCCGCACCACGTGCTCTCACCACTGGTGTCCCCCAGGGCTCTGTTCTAGGCCCTCTCCTATTCTCGCTATACACCAAGTCACTTGGCTCTGTCATATCCTCACATGGTCTCTCCTATCATTGCTATGCAGACGACACACAATTAATCTTCTCCTTTCCCCCCTCTGATAACCAGGTGGTGAATCGCATCTCTGCATGTCTGGCAGACATATCAGTGTGGATGACGGATCACCACCTCAAGCTGAACCTCGGCAAGACGGAGCTGCTCTTCCTCCCGGGGAAGGACTGCCCGTTCCATGATCTCGCCATCACGGTTGACAACTCCATTGTGTCCTCCTCCCAGAGTGCTAAGAACCTTGGCGTGATCCTGGACAACACCCTGTCGTTCTCAACTAACATCAAGGCGGTGACCCGTTCCTGTAGGTTCATGCTCTACAACATTCGCAGAGTACGACCCTGCCTCACGCAGGAAGCGGCGCAGGTCCTAATCCAGGCACTTGTCATCTCCCGTCTGGATTACTGCAACTCGCTGTTGGCTGGGCTCCCTGCCTGTGCCATTAAACCCCTACAACTCATCCAGAACGCCGCAGCCCGTCTGGTGTTCAACTTTCCCAAGTTCTCTCACGTCACCCCGCTCCTCCGCTCTCTCCACTGGCTTCCAGTTGAAGCTCGCATCCGCTACAAGACCATGGTGCTTGCCTACGGAGCTGTGAGGGGAACGGCACCCCCGTACCTTCAGGCTCTGATCAGGCCCTACACCCAAACAAGGGCACTGCGTTCATCCACCTCTGGCCTGCTCGCCTCCCTACCTCTGAGGAAGTACAGTTCCCGCTCAGCCCAGTCAAAACTGTTCGCTGCTCTGGCACCCCAATGGTGGAACAAACTCCCTCACGACGCCAGGTCAGCGGAGTCAATCACCACCTTCCGGAGACACCTGAAACCCCACCTCTTTAAGGAATACCTAGGATAGGATAAAGTAATCCTTCTAACCCCCCCCCCCTTAAAAGAGTTAGATGCACTATTGTAAAGTGGTTGTTCCACTGGATATCATAAGGTGAATGCACCAATTTGTAAGTCGCTCTGGATAAGAGCGTCTGCTAAATGACTTAAATGTAAATGTAAATGTAATACAGACGGGAAACTGTTGAAAAACCCAGCCGCGTTGCAGTTCTTGACACGAACCGGTGCACCTGACACCTACTACCATGCCCTGTTCAAATGCATTTAAATCTTTTGTCTTGCCCATTCACCCTCTGAATGGCACACATACACAATCCATGTCTTAATTGTCTCAAGGCTTTAAAATCATTATTTAACCTGTCTGCTCACCTTCATCTACACTGATTGAAGTGACATCAATAAGGGATCACCTGGCTTTCACCTGGATTCACCTGGTCAGTCTATGTCATGGAAAGAGCAGGTGACCTTAATGTTTTATACAACCGGTGGGTCTAATCCTGAATGCTGATTGGTTAAAAGCGTACATGCGAAGGGAGAGACTCTTCTTCAAAGAACAAAATAACACGGGCGTGCACCAACCATGGAATCTATACTGAACAGAAATATAAACTCAACATGCAATAATTTCATTGATTTTACTGAGTTACAGTTCATATGAGGAAATCAGTCAACTGAAATACATAAATTAGGCCTTAATCTATGGAGTTCACATTACTGGGAATACAGATATGCATCTGTTGGTCACATATACCTTTAAAGAAAAATGGGCCTCACAATGGGCATCAGGGTCTCGTCACGGTATTTTAGTGCATTCAAATTGCCATCTATAAAATGCAATTGTGTTTGTTGTCCGCAGTTTATGCCTACCCTACCATAACCCCACCGCCATCATAGGGCACTCTGTTCACAACGTTGACATCAGAAAATTGCTCGCTCACATGACGCCATACACATGGACTGTGGTTGTGTGACCGGTTGACGCATCTATGATTTTCATCGAGACGTCAAACGGATCTCCCAGATAACGCCATTGGTCCAAAACCCTCACTCCAACAACAACAACAAAAGAGTCAGAACAAGACTTGGATTTACTAGATTCCACGACTACTTTACTTCTCTTATTTCCATTCTCGTTCGCCACTGTAATCCATTCCTTCTCACGCTCATCTTCGCTCAACGTGCCATCAGTTTCAAACAAAAAATCCCCGCCTTCGCCATCTTCCTCCTGCTTCACCTTTTGATGTCAAGCTTACAATCTCACGCCATTCGAAAACCGAACCTCGTATGCGGGTGCCTTAATTAACAAGCTCCAATTGAACAGTGTTCCCTTAACGAGGGTGTGGCAGCCCTCTAATTGACTGCCTGAAGACTTTAAAGGCCCAGTGTGGTCAAAAAGGATTTTCCTGTGTTTTATATATACAGTTGAAGTCGGAAGTTTACATACACCTTAGCCAAATACAATTAAACTCACTTTTTCACAATTCCTGACATTTAATCCTATTAAACATTCCCTGTCTTAGGTCAGTTAGGATCACCACTTTATTTTAAGAATGTGAAATGTCAGAATAATAGTAGAGAGAATTATTTATTTCAGCTTTTATTTCTTTCATCACATTCCCAGTGGGTCAGAAGTTTACATACACTCAATTAGTATTTGATAGCAATGCCTTTAAATTGTTTAACTTGGGTCAAATGTTTCGGTAGCCTTCCACAAGCTTCCCACAATAAGTTGGGTGAATTTTGGCCCATTCCTCCTGACAGAGCTGGTGTAACTGAGTAAGGTTTGTAGGCCTCCTTGCTCGCACACGCTTTTTTAGTTCTGCCCACAAATGTTCTATGTCATTGAGGTCAGGGCTTTGTGATGGCCACTCCAATAGCTTGACTTTGTTGTCCTTAAGCCATTTTTCCACAACTTTGGAAGTATGCTTGGAGTCATTGTCCATTTGGAAGACCCATCTGCGACCAAGCTTTAACTTCCTGACTGATGTCTTGGGATGTTGCTTCAATGTATCAACATAATTTTCCTTTCTCATGATGCCATCTATTTTGTGAAGTGCACCAGTCCCTCCTGCAGCAAAGCACCCCCATAACATGATGCTGCCACTCCCGTGCTCCACGGTTGGGATGGTGTTCTTCGGCTTGCAAGCATTTTCCCTCTAAACATAACGATGGTCATTATGGCCAAACAGTTCTATTTTTGTTTCATCAGACCAGAGGACATTTCTCCAAAAAGTACAATCTTTGTCACCATGTGCAGTTGCAAACCGTAGTCTGGCTTTTTTTATGGCGGTTTTAGAGCAGTGGCTTCTTCCTTGCTGAGCGGCCTTTCAGGTTATGTCGATATAGAACTCGTTTTACTGTGGATATAGATACTTTTGTACCTGTTTCCTCCAGCATCTTCACAAGGTCCTTTGCTGTTGTTCTGGGATTGATTTGCACTTTTCGCACCAAAGTACATTCATCATTGGGAGACAGAACCCGTCTCCTTACTGAGCGGTATGATGGCTGCGTGGTCCCATAGTGTTTATACTTGCGTACTATTGTTTGTACAGATGAACGTGGTACCTTCAGGCGTTTGGATATTGCTCCCAAGGATGAACCAGACTTGTGGAGGTCTACAATTTATTTTCTGAGGTCTTGGCTGATTTCTTTTGGTTTTCCCATGATGTCAAGCAAAGAAGCACTGAGTTTGAAGGTAGGCCTTGAAATACATCCCCAGGTACACCTCCAATTGACTCAAATGATGTCAATTAGCCTAACAGAAGCTTCTAAAGCCATGACATAATTTTCTGGAATTTTCCAAGCTGTTTAAAGGCACAGTCAACTTAGTGTATGTAAACTTCTGACCCACTAGAATTGTGATACAGTGAATTATGAGTGAAATAATCTGTCTGTAAACAATTATTGGAAAATTTACTTGTGTCATGCACAAAGTAGATGTCCTAACCGACTTGCCTAAACTAGAGTTTGTTAACAAGAAATGTGTGGAGTGGTTGAAAAACGAGTTTTAATGACTCCAACCTAAGTCTATGTAAACATCCGACTGGGGTCGGAAGTTTACTAATTCTGCCGACTCTGTTGCAATACATTTCTTAAACTGAAGCAAATGGAATGAAACGGGGAGGGAACTCCCACTGGGCACAGACGTCAATTCACAGAGGTAACCGCTAGGAACAACACAAAACTGCCTCCCTCTCTCCCTCTTCCCCTTTTTCCTTCCTCCTCTCCCTGCCGTCTTCCTTCCTTCCGGGGAATGCCGAAATCGAGGTGTTTTGATGATTGATGGAGGGGAACCCTGCCTCCTAAATGCAAGGCAGATTAAGACGGATTGTGTGTACGCTGGAAGCTTAGCCAGCCCTCCTCTCTGGCTCCTCAAGTCTCTCTGCTGCAGGATAGAGACACTAATTTGGCTCGACAGTTATTAATTGAGTACGGAGCGCCTGTCACCTTAAATGAAGTGGGGGAGTAATCTTTGTATTCTTGTTGGCTTAGAGGTGGAGACTGCTGACGGCTTGTGTTAAGGAGGGAAGAAGGGAGAGAGAGAGACACAGGGTGGGCTTTGGGTAACAGGTGCATGTTTAAGCATGGGATGGAAGCAGAGTTTAAGTTTCCCCCTTGACCTTTTACAATAACTGGTGAATATGAAAGGATATGCGTGTGGATACACTGTGTATCAAGTAGTGGCTCAAGATCAAGAAGCTCCAATTCACCTTAGTCATTACTACAACAATCTAATTCAAACAAATTCGCATACACACACTTCCCAGTTCTCATGACACACACACTCCTTCTCATCCATGTGCCTGTGTGTGTTGTGTCCATCCCAGGCTCTGATGCAGGCCCATGACAGTGTGGCGGAGCAGGAGTTGGAGCCGGACCCAGAAGAGAGATTGATTCAGTACCTGGGTGAGACCGTCAAACTGGTGCGGCTGGAGAAGGCCAGCGACATTCCTCTGGTGAGCCACTCCCCCACCCTCACTCACACACACACCCATCTCTTCTGATACTCCAAGACATTCTAATTGCTATCCCTCACAAATGACCGGTTACCGGTTGCTGAATTCCCGAGCTGACTGGGAGGAAGTCTGCAAGGAGTGAGCCAGCAGCTGGAGGGTTACCGGCTTCAATATCCTATATACTACAGTACATGCTGTTGTTGTGCACTTGATCAAGGCACCCTAATTGTTCCAGGGGTGCTCGTGTGCTGCTACTCCCAGCCTTTGATGTGTGTTTTGTGTCAGGTTGGGTACTGCGACAGCAAAATATATATATATATACTGTATATATATATACTGTATATCAATATCAATTTCTGTAGACCAATAAAGCATGTCATGTATTGTATTGTATGTCCCCGATGCAGACTTGTCTTTGTGGTGGATCTTTGTGTCTTTGTGTCAAGTACGTGTAGGTGGTTTGCACTGATAAGCATGTCTGACTGGTATTTGCCCAGGGCGCCACGGTTCGTAACGAGATGGACAGCGTGGTGGTGAGTCGTGTGGTAAAGGGCGGGACAGCCGAGCGGAGCGGTCTCCTGGCTGAGGGAGATGAGATCCTGGAGATCAACGGCGTGCCTGTCCGCGGGAAGAACGTCAACGAGGTCCACGACCTTCTGGTGAGGAACGGGTTAACAAGTCAGGAACGCTCACACTGGATATCGCATCTGTCATATTTCAATTGACTGGTGTCAGTGGCACATTGATGCCGTCAGATCTAATGGATATAACATTTTACATAGGCCGCTCCCATCTTACCTCAAGCCATTCTTGAACCAGAATATGTGTTGAGGTCTGGTCCCTCGAGACTATATTGTGTGATTATTACTTCATTTCAATCAAGCTGATTCCATGTAGATTCTACTCACTGTGTGTTATCGTGTTCTCCTCTCTCCTCAGGTGGAGATGCATGGTACTCTGACCTTCCTCCTTATCCCCAGTTCTCAGAACAAAACACCCTCACACAGGCAGACTGTGGTAAGGTTTTCCTTCAGAGTGTGTACGTGTGTGCACAGAATGTGTGTTCAATTATTCAATTCTAATCAGTTAATAAACTCTTTGGAGAGATGATGATGTCACCCATGTCTTCAGATGCACGTGAGGGCTTACTTTAACTACGACCCGTCTGATGACCCGTACGTGCCGTGCAGGGAGCTGGGCCTGTCCTTCCAAAAGGGAGACATCCTCCACATCATCAGCCAGGATGACCCCAGCTGGTGGCAGGCCTACAGGGACGGGGATGAGGACAACCAGCCCCTAGCCGGGCTAGTACCAGGTACACTACCCTAACCACCCTAACCCCAACCCTAACCCTAACCCCAAAACTAACCTTAACCACCCTAACCCCAACCCTTACCACCCTAACCCCAACCCTAACCATAACCCCAAAACTAACCTTAACCACCCTAACCCCAACCCTTACCACCCTTACCACCCTAACCCCAACCCCAACACTAACCTTAACCACCCTAACCCCAACCCTAACCCTAACCCCAAAACAAACCTTAACCACCCTAACCCCAACCCTAACCACCCTTACCACCCTAACCCCAACCCCAACACTAACCTTAACCACCCTAACCCCAACCCTAACCACCCTTACCACCCTAACCCCAACCATAACCCCAACCCCAACACCTACCCTGACCCCAGCTGGTGGCAGGTTTACAGGGACAGGGATGAAGACAACCAGTCCCTGGAAGGGCTTGTCCCTGATATGAGGCTTATCAACCTCCTCCTTGGAGAACTATAAACTATGACAGTCTGTGGGTTAGTCATAGTGCAGAGTTAGGCTACATCAACACTTTCATTGAAATATACTTTTTCCCCCAAGTAAATGTTTCTGTCTCCCTTCTCCCTCTCCCAGGGAAGAGCTTCCAGCAGCAGAGAGAAGCTATGAAGAAAACCATTGTGGACAGGAATCCTGACAGCCCAGGTAAGGGTTTATATACTCCCTGCACAGTTACACACTCCGGCCGCCATCACAAGCGTCTTAACACACACACACACACACACACACACACACACACACACACACACACACACACACACACACAACATGGGCATATGATCGCTGTCATTATGATCTGATAAGCTGCATTGTTAGTTAAGGGCTTGTGGGTAAGTGATTTGATTTGATAGGCTCCAAATCAGCCTTTAATAACATTCCACATCTAATTTTCTCCAGGGAAGCTTTGGTGTGCAAAGAAGAACAAGAAGCAGAGGAAGAAAACCATGTACAACCCCAACAAGAACGTTGGTAAGGCTAGTTCTTTTCCCCAGCTCTTTTTGGTCCAATCCCAAATCGACCCCGAGACCCCTATGCATTTGTGGAGATTTGATAGGTATGAGCAATATGGTGAAACTTCCACCTAGCCTATCAGAGGACAAGGTGGCGCTTACACCTGTCAAGTCCTCTCGGATATTCACAAAATAGAGGGGGCATAGGTCATAGACATACTACATAGGCATAGGAGTTGATTTGGGATTTGGCCTCTCTCTGTCAATGTCCCTATGTACATTCTAAAACTTGATAAGCCTGCTGGTTCCTGAGCCAGACTTGGTGTTGGTGTGACATGTACCCAGGAATCATGCCTGCTCTATCCATTACATTTCTATCGGCAACATTTACCCTCAGCTCAATATTCAGATAGAAATATCTGTTCGACATGACATATTTCTATCTGATAGAGTAACATTTCTATGACATTTCACCTCCAGTACACCCCCACCTCTCTACCTACCTCTGTCCTGCCCAGACTACTACGCCGATGAAATCCTGACCTATGAGGAGATGGCACTCTACCACCAGCCGGCCAATCGCAAGCGACCTATCGCCCTGATTGGTCCGCCCAACAGCGGGCAGGACGAGCTGCGGCAAAGGCTGCTGTCCATCGAGCCGGACAGGTTCGCCGGCGCCGTGCCACGTAAGTAGACCAATGAGAGGAGGGGATTGGGGAATAGAGGGCGGGGCAAGACTTGAGATGGGTCTAGGCTACACAGTTATTGTGTGATGTTAAGTTAGTGGCCTGTTAGGTATGATTTTCAATATATTTTATTGTGTCCATTTTCTATAAAGTGTTGTGATTATTCAATGCACTTTAAATCAAGTTTGATGTAGTTTGATAGCTTGGAGCATTGACAAATTACCACAGGAATTCAATCAGGTAGGTTAAACGTTACCAATATGCTTAGCTTCTACCAATTTCTCATGTATTATTTTATGTTAAACTGTTTATTATAATAGACTAGACATAAACCTCCAGGCTGTGGAAAGGTTATTTGACCAAGAAGGAGAGTGATGGAGTGCTGCATTAGATGACCTGGCCTCCACAATCACCCGACCTCAACCCAATTGAGATGGTTTGGGATGAGTTGGACCGCAGAGTGAAGGAAAAGACGCCAACAAGTGCTCAGCATATGTGGGAACTCTGGTTGAGAGAATGCCAAGAGTGTGCAAAGCTGTCATCAAGGCAAAGGGTGGCTACTTTGAAGAATCTAACATATAAAACTATTTTTGGGTTACTACATGATTCCATGTGTTATTTCATAGTTTTGATGTCTTCACTATTATTCTACATTGTAGAAAATAGTCAAAATAAAGAAAAACCCTTGAATGAGTAGGTGTGTCCAAACTTTTGACTGGTACTGTATAATTTAGTTTATGTCTAGTCTATTATAATAAACAGTTAACATAAAATAATACATGAGAAATTGGTAGAAGCTAAGCTGTATGTATTGGTAACGTTTAACCTACCTGATTGAATTCCTGTGGTAATTTGTCAATGCTCCAAGCTATCAAACTCCATCAAACTTGAAGTGCATTGAATAATCACACACTTTATAGAAAATGGACACAATAAAAGACATTGAAAATCATACCTAACAGGCCACTAACTTAACATCACACAATAACTGTGGAGCCTAGACCCATCTCAAGTCTTGCCCCACTGGAATGAGTAGATGTCTCCAAACTTCTGACTGGTACTGTACATTTTAAAATACCAAATTCTCATTTCACAATAATTATCACTCAGATACAACTAGAAACCCACGCATACATGAGAAGAACGGGAGGGAATACCACTTTGTAAACCAGCTGGCGTTTGAGGCGGATGTGGCAGCGGGGAAGTTCATTGAGTCTGGGGAGTACGGAAGGAACCTGTACGGCACCAGCAGTGACTCGGTTCGACAGGTCATCAACTCAGGCAGGATCGGTCTGCTGTGCCTGCACACTAAGGTAGGAAAATACAGATCTTTAAGCACTGCATAGAACTTCATAAGCACTACATATAACTTCTTTAGCGCTACATAGAACTTCATAAGCACTGCATAGAACTTCATAAGCACTACATATAACTTCTTTAGCGCTGCATAGAACTTCATAAGCACTACATATAACTTCTTTAGCGCTGCATAGAACTTCATAAGCACTACATATAACTTCTTTAGCGCTGCATAGAACTTCATAAGCACTACATATAACTTCTTTAGCGCTACGTAGATGTTTCATCAATCACGTGGAAGCAAGTCATTCTACATAAAGGATGATAGGTCCTTACATCTGGTGCTTTGCCAAATGTGGCATAGCCCTTGTGCCAAACATTTTAGAGCATGACATTTTTAAGCATCTAAACAGGCCTTATAAAGGGTTTATTAAGGCTGTATTATCCTATGTTATGTTATGTTTAAAGTGGGACTCTTCTTAGGCACTAGTTGAGAATATGTTGTGGAGCAGTAGTGTAAAGTACTTAAACTTCTTACGGCTGAAATCCCGTTAACGGGATCGATATGACAACAGCCAGTGAAAGTGCAGGGCGCCAAATTCAAACAACAGAAATCTCATAATTAAAATTCCTCAAACATACAAGTATTACACACCCTTTTAAAGATAAACTTGTTGTTAATCCCACCACAGTGTCCGATTTCAAAAAGGCTTTATGACGAAAGCATACCATGCGATTATGTTAGGTCAGCACTTAGTCACAGAAAAAAACAGCCATTTTTCCAGCCAAAGAGAGGAGTCACAAAAAGCAGAAATAGAGATAAAATTAATCACTAACCTTTGATGATCTTCATCAGATGACACTCATAGGCCTTCATGTTACACAATACATGTACGTTTTGTTCGATAAAGTTCATATTTATATCCAAAAATCTCAGTTTACATTGGCGAGTTTTGTTCAGTAATGTTTTGCTTCCAAAACATCCGGTGATTTTGCAGATAGCAACATCAATTTACAGAAATACTCATAATAAACATTAATAAAAGATACAAGTGTTATAATTGGAACTTTAGATAAATGTCTCCTTAATGCAATCGCTGTGTCAGATTTCAAAAAAGCTTCACGGAAAAAGCACACCATGCAATAATCTGAGTACAGCGCTCAGAGACCAAAACAAGCCATACAGATACCCGCCATGTTGTGGAGTCAACAGAAGTCAGAAATAGCATTATAAATATTCACTTACCTTTGATGATCTTCATCAGAATGCACTCCCAGGAATCCCAGTTCCACAATAAATGTTTGTTTTGTTCGATAAAGTCCATAATTTATGTCCAAATACCTCCTTTTTGTTCGCGCGTTTAGTTCACAAATCCAAATTCACGATGCGCAGGCCAGACGAAAAGTCAAAAAGTTCCATTACAGTTTGTAGAAACATGTCAAACGATGTATAGAATCAATCTTTAGGATGTTTTTAACATAAATCTTCAATAATGTTTCAACCGGAGAATTCCTTTGTCTTTAGAAAGGAAAAGGAACGCAGCTGTGCGTCGGGGCTGCCGGGCGTGATGGCTCCTTGCTGTCCCCAGTCCACCTGGCCTTGCTGCTATTCCAGTTTCAGCTGTTCTGCCTGCGGTTATGGAACCGCCACCTGTCCCGGACCTGCTATTTTCAACTCTTGATGATCGGCTATGAAAAGCCAACTGAAAATTATTCATGATTATTATTTGACCATGCTTGTCACTTATGAACATTTTGAACATCTTGGCATAGTTCTGTTATAATCTCCACCCAGCACAGCCAGAAGAGGACTGGCCACCCCTCATAGCCTGGTTCCTCTCTAGGTTTCTTCCTAGGTTTTGGCCTTTCTAGGGAGTTTTTCCTAGCCACCGTGCTTCTACACCTGCATTGCTTGCTGTTTGGGGTTTTAGGCTGGGTGTCTGTACAGCACTTCGAGATATTAGCTGATGTACGAAGGGCTATATAAAATAAACTTGATTTGATTTGAGCTACCTCTCACGGGTGCATGCCTGACTGAGCTCATGGCATTCTGCCAGACCTCTTACTCAATCAACTCTTATTCTCTCCTCCTTCACAGTAGAAGCCTGAAACAAGGTTCTAAAGACTCTTGACATCTATTGGAAGCCTTAGGAAGTGCAATATGACCCCATAGACACTGTATATTGGATAGGCAAAGACTTGAAAACCTACAAACCTCAGATTTCCCACTTCCTGGTTGGATTTCTTCTCAGGTTTTTGCCTGCCATATGAGTTCTGTTATACTCACAGACATCATTCAAACAGTTTTAGAAACTTCAGAGTGTTTTCTATCCAAATCTACTAATAATATGCATATTTTAGCTTCTGCGCCTGAGTAACAGGCAGTTTACTCCAAGCTACTCAATACTGCCCCCAGCCATAAGAAGTTAAGTAAAAATACTTTCAAGTACAACTTAAGTGGTGTTTTGGGGAATCTACTTTACTTTACTATTTACATTTTTGACAACTTTTAATTTTACTTCACTACATTTCTAAAGACCTAGTGTACTTTTTACTCCATACATTTTTCCTGACACCCGAAAGTACTTACATTCTGAATGCTTAACAGGACAGGAAAATGGTCCAATTCACATACTTATCAAGAGAACATCCCTGGTCATCCATACTGCCTCTGATCTGGCGGACTCACTAAACACAAATGCTTCATTTGTAAATTATGTCTGAGTGTTGGAGTTTGCCCCTGGCTGTCCATAAATAAAAAATGTAATGGTGCCATCTGGTTTGCTTCAAATAAGGAATTTGAAATTATTTATACTTTTACTTTTGATAATTAAGTATATTTAAAACCAAATACTTTTAGACTTTTACTCAAGTAGTATTTTACTGGGTGACTTTCACTTTTACTTGAGTCATTTTCTATTAAGGTATCTTTACTTATTACTCTTTACTGTTACTCAAGTATGACAATTGGGTACTGTTTCCACCACCGTTGTGGAGGGTATTTCATAAGCAGGTTTTGAAAGCATACTAACCAGGCTACTACTCTCTTCTCTATTACCTACCTTTTCTCTAACCTTCTCTCCTCCTGCTGCTGTTTTCATTTGTTCTCTGTCAGTCACTGCGGGTACTGCGGTCCTCCAACCTCAAGCCCTATGTGATCTTCATTGCGCCTCCCTCTCAGGAGCGATTGCGCACCCTGCTGGCCAAGGATGGCAAAAACCCAAAGGTATTTCCTGCTCTGCTTATCTCACAAAAAAAACTTTATCAGCATCAGCAAGTATCGTTGATAAATTCATATCCACAGTGAATGTGTTACTACCATGATCACACGTATCATATAGATTATATATACCTGTGAGAATCTATACTCCCTTTTGTGGGTACAATGCTTAAACACTGTTTTAATCAACTTCTCTGCTAGTATAGTAATAGTTCTGCCTTGCCATCTACTGGTCTAGTTGGAATTTTTGCCACATTGCTTGTACATTTGCAATCTTTTCCGATATGAGGTAGAGGCTTTGTTTCTGGACATGGCCTTCTTCTCTCCCTATCATCCCTTCCCTTTGGAATGGATATCCCTGTCTAGTGTACCTAGTGTCTACCTACGGACATTAACAGTGTGAAAACAACATATCAATTTAGCATAATTTAATCTATCCAGGATATCTGTAACTCCTGTCCTTCCCTACTGTGATTTCCTTCATCTAGCCAGGATATCTATAACCACTGTCCTTCCCTACTGTGATTTCCTTCATCTAGCCAGGATATCTATAACCACTGTCCTTCCCTACTGTGTCCCTGCATCTAGCCAGGATATCTATAACCACTGTCCTTCCCTACTGTGTCCCTACATCTAGCCAGGATATCTATAACCACTGTCCTTCCCTACTGTGTCCCTACATCTAGCCAGAGGAGCTGAAGGAGCTGATTGAGAAGGCCCGGGAGATGGAGCAGGCCTACGGCCACCTGTTTGACGCGGCCATTGTTAACGGCGAGCCAGACACGGCCTTCCACGAGCTCCTGCGGCTCATCAACAAGCTGGACACGGAGCCCCAGTGGGTGCCCTCCTCCTGGCTGTGCTAGGGGTAAGAGGTCAGGGTTGAGGGGTCAACCTAGCGTTCAACTCCAGGGAGCCACAGGAAGGAGAGTTTGGCCTGGGTTGTGATCATTAAGCACCAAATGGAAGAAAATGTATTGAAACAGGAAGGGAATACCTGGACTTATCCAATAAGAACCATTTGTTTTAGTTTTTCCTAGAAAAATGTTTTAACACATTTGACAACGGTGTATCCTAATGAACATGACCCATAACACAGCTCTGGAGGAACGACCCTAAAAGGAAGGATGGACAATGATCATTGAGGCCACCGTTAGATCATTGTGGAGCCTCGCAGACACAAAATTCATTTTTGCCAGAAAGGGTAACTTGTCCTTTATCTAGCCATCTTGTGAAAGTTGGAGTTTACTTCATTTGCAGGGACAGACTTTTTATTATATAAGTGTTTTTTTCTGTGTTTGTCTTTGTGAATGTTCTTTTGGGTTTTTGTCAATGTCGGCACCATTCCAGATTCCAGTAGCATATGCAAAGACATTTATCCAAAACTGTAGAAAACATATTTCCATTTTATTCTACTCTAAATAGCTATTTATGATTGTAAATATCTATTTTTAGATGAAATGGCAAACAAATGTGATTTACCATTACCTCAGACCCAGTCTAATAATGTATGGTTTGTTTGTATGCGGTATACAAGACTGGAACTGTCTGTCTCAATTGAGGACCAATTTGCTCCTGGGGAACTATGTAACTTTCTCCTAGAAGTAGGAACCAAAGAGAAAGCCGTTGTATTCTAAAGATGGGTAAAGGTACTTGCTGTGTATCAATGATAGTATTATGTTGTGTTATCTTGAGTTGCTGCACTTGTACATCAAAAACAGACCTCAAGAATCATTGATCATCAGTAAAGATGACCTCAGTATCCATTGTCTAGTGTACCTAGTGTCTACCTACGGACATGAAGTGTGAAAACAACATATCAATTTAGCATCATTTAATCTGACCAACTTTTATTTTCTTTGGTACTTTATAAGCACAACTCAAAAGAAGCCATCTTCAATATAATGAATATTCCTGATGAGAATTGTTTCAAAATGGTGGACATTAAAGTTACATGAATACTATTTAATCAGGTAAATGTATGATTTTGGAATATACTTGATACATATTCATTGTGTATGAGGGTAGGCATAGTCAAAACATTTGAGTAGGAAAAAGAACGAGAGCGAATATAAAATGTACATTCATTACATGAATTCGTTCCGTGGCACCACATAATACAGCATGTTGCATTTAGTGCTTCAATGCAAAATGGCTGCCATTTCACATAAAGGTGTGTTCCCAAGATACATTTAGGATGTTGTACCTTGTAATAGCGTTCTCAGACATTACTTTGTTCAAAGTTTCCAGCACAGCTTTGTCAACAGACATCAGCAACTGAGGGACAAATCGTGGCTGAAACACCTACAGTAACACTCATTTGAGATAAGAATCGCAAAGTGACACTTGGAGAATATTCAGATCATCTTTATTTGGATGAATTGTTCCGACATAAGTGGGGTTGCACTCAGGGTGCCACTGCGGATGGTTATAGGGGGTCAGCAGTACATTGTCATTTAGCAGACACTCTTATCCAGAGTGACTTACAGTACTGAGTACATACATTTGTCGTATTGGGGCACCGTGGGGGACCCCACAACCCTGGCGTTGCAAGCGCAATGCTCTACCAACTGAGCCACACGGGACCCACATGTTAGCCATCCTCCTGTAAAGGGTCAATACAGTACCATAGAAATAGAATGAAATTGCACAGAAACAGAATGTCATTATTTTATGGTCAATACAACCCCACTGATGTGGTGACCATGGAAGGGATTAGCATCCACAGCACAGACACTTAGGGGGGGAAAGAACGACCACCCTGTTTTAACTGTACAGAATGACAGCATGCATTGACTGAGTGTTCTGATGGAAGCATTGCCATTAGCCATCTATGTCCTAACCCAATCAGATGGAATGCTCAATACAGTTCACATTTGTAAACCATGTCATTTAACTCAATGTACATATATTATTTGCTACTTAAGCATTCAAAAGATAACTCATCTTCAACAAGTTTGACACTCTAGTGAACTGATGTGATTGCTGTTAGCTGCAAAGTTCTGACAGTTCTATACAGTGCTAAATCTGGACACTAATCTCCAATACTGTAAACGACAACAAAACATCACCAACGTGTACACAAAAAAAACCCAGACAATTCTTCTCTTTCGCACACAAGAAGAAGACATCAACGTGGCCAGGGAGGCACAGAATAAATAGGATGTGGGTGACGGAGTAGCCACGGGTGACGGCATGTCACTCAAACAGCAGGTCCTGGTCGGTTTCCTCCATCATCATGTTGGATGGCTCGGCGATGGGGCCCAGCTTGGCCAGACGGGCGGCGATCTCCTTCTCCGTCCTCTCCCTCATCTGCTTCTTTTTCTCCTGGATCTTCTTCAGCCTGAGGAGGTGGGACTCACCATAGAATTTGAATTAGAACACTCGATATCGCTACGAGACACGCGGACAGTGATCCTCCAGTCAGCTGGGGGTGTAGACTTGGCGTTGAGGATGAGGAGTCTGAGGGATGACGTAACTTACCTGTAGAACTCTTCTCGTTCCCTCTCATCCAGCTCAGTGATGATGTAGCTGAGGGTCCGCTCAATGCGGGGGATGATCACTGCGGACAGGTCAAACCACATTTTATCCTCTCCACGCTGTCTTCCAACCATCTCTTTTGACTGCCATTATCGATATGTAGTGCAGGTTTAGTTACTGTGCCAAAGCGGTGCAGACTCACCATGCTCAATGGCGTTCACACGACGGTTGGTGATCTTGATGGCCTGATCCAGTGTGACAAAGGAAGTCTGTAGATCAAAACAGTGAGACCATGAGACTTTGTTGTTCAGTCACACATGCTCTGCATGGTTTACCAGTCTCGCAAGACTTACCTGTAAGGAAGCCAACTCCACTAGCAGCTCCACTGCTTTAGCATAGTTCCTCTTCAGCCTGGAGAGCTGCTCTCCTCCCCTGGCCAGACCAGTCAGCTCATAACCTAACAAGGAGAGGATAGAGGGAAGCAAAGAATACAGTGAGCAGTGACACAGAAACACACTACAAGTTCAATAGCAGGGCATAGCTTTCTATATGTTGTTAAACTAAATTTGGCCATAAATGCAGCCATGCCAATATTTGAGGTAATAATAATAATAAATGACATTTGCAGACGCTTTTATCCAAAGCCATACAGGACCACAGGGTTGGGGTTAATTCCACAAGCTAAATTAGATTCCCTCTCCCTGTAAATTCCATTTAATTCAGAACAGTGTTGGGGAAGCTAATCTGAAAATATAGTTTGCCAAGCTACAAATTACTAGACCACAGAAAAAGTGTTTACTTAACTAAAGTTACTTTGAAAAAGTACTTCACCTCATACACACCACTTAGTGAAAGACTATCATATATAAATCTGAAATGTCATAGGCTACTTTGGGGTAATATGTTAACAGAATATATAAAAACAAAATCTCACCCATCTACATAAAATAAGTGTTTCTAGACATTTTTGCAAATGTATTGAACATGAAATACAGAAATATCTCATTTACACACCCCTGCTATGACGCTACAAACTGAGTTTAGATGCAATGAATTTCCTTTGATCAGTCACTACAACTTGTGGCCAATTGTTTTTGGATATGATTTAGAAAGACAACACACCTGTCTATATACAGTGCATTCGGAAAGTATTCAGACCCCTTGACTTTTTCCACATTTTGTTATGTTACAGCCTTACTCTAAAATAGTTTATTTTTCTCTCAATCTATACACAATAAAGCAGAATGACAATGCAAAAACAATATATTTTTTGAGATGTTTGCAAATTGATAAAGAATTCAAATCTTAATTATCACATTTACATACAGTTGAAGTCGGAAGTTTACATACACTTAGGTTGGAGTCATTAAAATTCGTTTTTCAACCACTCCACAAATTTCTTGTTAACAAACTATAGTTTTGGCAAGTCAGTTAGGACATCTACTTTGTGCATGACACAAGTAATTTTTCCAACAATTGTTTACAGACAGATTATTTCACTGTATCACAATTCCAGTGGGTCAGAAGTTTACATACACTAAGTTGACTGTGCCTTTAAACAGTTTGGAAAATTCCAGAAAATTCCACCACGGCTTTAGAAGCTTCTGATAGGCTAATTGACATCATTTGAGTCAATTGGAGGTGTACCTGTGGATGTATTTCACGGCCTACCTTCAAACTCAGTGCTTCTTTGCTTGACATCATGGGAAAATCAAAAGAAATCAGCCAGGACCTCAGAAAAAAATGTTTTAGACCTCCACAAGTCTGGTTCATCCTTGGGAGCAATTTTCAAAGGCCTGAAGGTACCACGTTCATCTGTACAAACAATAGCACGCAAGAATAAACACTATGGGACCACGCAGCAGTCACACCGCTCAGGAAGGAGACGCGATCTTTCTCATAGAGATTAATGTACTTTGGTGCGAAACGTGCAAATCAATCCCAGAACAACAGCAAAGGACCTTGTGAAGATGCTGGAGGAAACAGGTACAAAAGTATCTATATGCACAGTAAAATGAGTCCTATATCGACATAACCTGAAAGGCCGCTCAGCAAGGAAGAAGCCACTGCTCCAAAACCGCCATAAAAAAAGACAGAATAGGGTTTGCAACTGCACATGGGGACAAAGATCATACTTTTTTGGAGAAATGTCCTCTGGTCTGATGAAACAAAAATAGAACTGTTTGGCCATAATGATCATCGTTATGTTTGGAGGAAAAAGGGGGAGGCTTGCAAGCCGAAGAACACCATCCCCACCGTGAAGTACAGGGGTGGCAGCATCATGTTGTGGGGGTGCTTTGCTGCAGGAGGGACTGGTGCACTTCACAAAATAGATGGCATCATGAGGATGGAAAATTATGTGGATATATTGAAGCAACATCTCAAGACATCAGTCAGGAAGTTAAAGCTTGGTCGCAAATGGGTCTTCCAAATGGACAATGACCCCAAGCATACTTCCAAAGTTGTGGCAAAATGGCTTAAGGACAACAAAGTCAAGGTATTGAGTGGCCATCATAAAGCCCTGACCTCAATCCCATAGAACATTTGTGGGCAGAACTGAAAAAGCGTGTGCAAGCAAGGAGGCCTACAAACCTGACTCAGTTACACCAGCTCTGTCAGGAGGAATGGGCCAAAATTCCCCCAACTTATTGTGGGAAGCTTGTGGAAGGCTACCCGAAACGTTTGACCCAAGTTAAACAATTTAAAGGCAATGCTACCAAATACTAATTGAGTGTATGTCGACTTCTGACCCACTGGGAATGTGATGAAAGAAATTAAAACTTAAATAATTCTCTACTATTATTCTGATATTTCACATTCTTAAAATAAAGTGGTGATCCTAACTGACCTAAGACAGGGAATTTTTACTTGGATTAAATGTCAGGAATTGTGAAAAACTGAGTTTAAATGTATTTGGCTAAGGTGTATGTAAATTTCCATCTTGAACTGTAATTATTCAGACCCTTTACTCAGTACTTTGTTGAAGCACCTTTGGCAGCGAATACAGCCTCGTGTTTTCTTGGGTATGACGCTACAAGCTTAGCACACCTTTATTTGGGGAGTTTCTCCCATTCTTCTCTGTAGATCCTTTCAAGCTCTGTCAGGTTGGATGGGGAGCGTCGCTGCACCACTATTTTCAGGTCTCTCCAGAGAAATTAGATTTGGTTCAAGTCCAGGCTCTGGCTGGACCACTCAAGGACATTGTCCCGAAGCCATTCCTGCGTTGTCTTGGCTGTGTGCTTAGGGTTGTTGTCCTGCTGGTAGGGGAACCTTCGCCCCAGTCTGAGGTCCTGAGCAGGTATTCTTCAAGGATCTCTCTGTACTTTAGTCAGGATCAAAGAAAAGATGATCGGAGCAGTCTCCCAGTCCCTGCCGCTGAAAACATCCCCACAGCATACTACTGCCACCACCATGCTTCACCGTAGGGATGGTGTCAGCTTTCCTCCAGACGTGACACTTGGCATTCAGGCCAAAGAGTTCAATCTTGGTTACATCATGCCAGAGAATCCTGTTTCTCATGGTCTGAGAGTCTTTAGGTGCCTTTTGGCAAACTCCAAGCAGGCTGTAGTGTGTCTTTAACTGAGGAGTGGTTTCCATCTGGCCACGCTACCATAAAGGCCTGATTGGTGGAATGCTGCAGAGATGGTTGCCCTTCTGTAAGGTTCTCCCATCTCCACAGAGGAACTCTAGAGCTCTGTCAGAGTGACCATTGGGTTATTGGTCACCTCCCTGACCAATGCCCTTCTCACCCGATTGTTCAGTTTGGCCGGACAGCCAGCTCTAGGAAGAGTATTGGTTCCAAACTTCTTCCATTTAAGAATGATGGGAGGCCACTGTGTTCTTGGGGACTTTCAATGCTGCAGGTACCCTTCCCCAGATCTGTGCCTCGAGACAATCCTGTCTCTGAGCTCTACGGGCAATTCCTTCGAACTCATGGCTTGGTTTTTGCTCTGACATGCACTGTCAACTGTGGGACCTTATATTGACAGGTCTGTGCCTTTCCAAATCATGTCCAATCAATTGAATTTACAACAGGTTGACTCCAATCAAGTTGCAGAAACATTTCAAGGATGATCAATGGAAACAGGACGCACCGGAGCTCAATCTCGAGTCTCATAGCAAAAGGTCTGAATACTTATTTAAATAAAGTTTTTTTTATATGTTTGCAAAAATCCTAAAAAGCTGTTTTGCTTTGTCATTATGGGGTAATGTGTGTAGATTGATGGGGGAAAAATATGTTATACATTTAAGAATAAGGCTGTAACATAACAAAATGTGGAAAAAGTCAAGGGGTTTGAATACTTTCCGAATGCACTGTAAGGTCTCACAGTTGACAGTGCATGTCAGAGCAGAAATATACAATCAAATCCAAGGAACTGCCTGTAGATCTCCGAGATAGAATTGTGATGAGACATACAGTATCTGGGGAACGGTATAAAACAATTTCTAGAGTGTTGAAGGTTTCAACACTCTGTCCATCTGACCAAACTGAGTAACCGGGCTAGAAGGACCTTGGTCAGGGAGGTGACCAAGAACCCAATGACCACTCTGACAGAACTACAGCGTTCCTTGGCTGAGATGGGAGACCCTGTCAGAAGGCAAACAGTGTCTACAGTACTTCACCAATCTGGGCTTTATGGGAGTGGCCAGATGGAAGCTACGCCTGAGAAAAAGGCACATGACAGCATGCCTGGAGTTTGCAAAAATATTCTGTGGTCTGATGAGACAAACTGAATTATTTGGCCTGAATGCAAAGCACTATTTCTGGAGAAAACCAGGCACAGCTCATCATCCGTCTAACACCACATCTAACACCATCACTAAAGTGAAGCATGGGAGGCAGCATCATGCCATGGGGATGTTTTTTAGCAGCAGGGACTGGGAGACTGGTAAGGATAGAGGGAACAATGAATGGAGTCAAATTCAGGCAAGTCCTTGATGAGAACCTGCTTCAGAGTACAAACGACCCCAAGCATACAGCCAAAGCAACGCTAGAATGGCTTCAGAACAAGACTGTGAAAGTCCTGGAGTGGCCTAGCCAAAGCCCAGACTTGAATCCCATTGAAAATCTGTGGAAATTCTTGAAGATTGCTGTTCACCGCTGCTCCCCATCTAATTTAACAGAGCTTGAGAAAATCTGCAAGGAAGAATGGGAGAAAATCCCCAAATCCAGATGTGCAAAAATGATAACAGACATACCCAAGACAACTCAAAGCTGTAGGGGCTCCTACAAAGTATTGACTCGCGTGTAAATACTTATGTAAATTATATTTCTGTATTTAATTTGCCAAACATTTCTAAAAACATGTTTTCAGTTTGTCATTATGGGGTGTTTTGTGTAGATGGATGAGAAAAAATATATATTTAATCAATTTTTATTTCAGGCTGTGACAACAAAATGTGGAATAAGTCAAGGGGTATGAATACTTTCTGAAGGTACTGTAGATTTGAATACCACCAAGCTACTGCAATATGTAGTTAAATTACTAGTTGAACTACATGTAGTTAACTACTGCCAAACACTGATTCAGAGATAATTAAATTCCTCTCAATTACAATGTTGGGAATTTAATTCTTGGATATATTATCCTCAACAATTCCATAAATTCCCATTTGACTTCAACACCCCTCAGGCTTTAAGGCTGATCATGTCACTGTTCAGACAGTCTAGCTATACTGTAAATATAGAAATACAAGTTATCGACTTCAAACAAATCCTGCAGTCATTTCATTAACTGGACAAAGTAGAAATATTTCATTTGAATTATTAACTGTTTTTATAATTCCAATTCAATTCCAATTCAAACCGTCCAAACAGCCTAAATCCAATTCCATAACTTGAAGATTGTTGAAATTCTAATTGAATTCAACGTAAATTCTCCACTTCATGAGTGAATTCAAGAATTGATTTGGAATTTCAAACTAAATTGGAATTGACCTGAACCCTGCATGAACAGATAAGAACACTACTTACTGTCCCCTCCTTCGTGGTAGTGCTCAAACACAGGTAGAGTGACACCTGTGAGGAAAAGGAGAATCACACAGGTGAGACATTTAGGAGAGACATGCTGTTGTTCTAAAAAGACACGGAGAAGTCCAAAGGTGTTGACCTGCCACGTTATCCTTCTTAGCCCGAACCTTCACCTGGGCCTTGTTAACATTCTGGATGACAGTGGTGCTGTGGGAACATGATAGTGTTATGAGAATATTGACAGAACATTAGCAAAATATTGACATCAGACAAACACCTAAATAAAGGCCTCAAATGGCTCATGATGAGGCACATCCTCTCACCTGAAGTCGCCAGCGGCGAATTTCGCCTCAGCCAAAGAGAAGGCCGCCTCCCTCATCACTTCACCCATCAATGTCTTTGTCTAGAAATCGGGAGAGGCAACAAAAGGACAGGAGCCAACGTAACATGCCCCGATGACAGGATTTTATACAAAGAAATAATACAACTGACTTATATTAAATCAGATAAGAAACAGAGAATTAGACAATGTTTTAATCATAGAAACAGAACTACTAGAACAGATATTAACCATTCAAAAATCGATGGTCGGTGATGGGTGGGCCGGCAGACATATTGAGTTTCCTCATGGGCGCACTGTCAAATGTCCATGGTCTGAGGGGCTTTTTCCATTCTAGTCATTCTTGTTTCTCTGTAAACCTCCTTGAATTACCTCGATGATCTTGCGGAGGATCTGACGGAAGCGCATGGAGAGGGCATCAGCCTTCTTCTTCAGTAGGTTTCTACCCGTCTGGGCCCCCTTCAGACGGGCCTTCATGATGGTCTGGGCCCTTCACAGACAAGTCATCAGGTGTCAGAGAGGACTTCCATCATAAACATGCATGGCCATTCAGATTTGAATCATGTTGAAAGATATTGGTGCTTTTATGCAGGTCACCACAATATCAAAAGTGCCTGTTATTGACCCATCATTATGATGTTCCGGACAAATTAACATAGTAAGTAGTTAGACATGGCATAATCTGTCGCATAGACTGTGTGAGTAAAGTTAGGGCACATCAAAATCTCCCAGTGGTTGTTTGGAAATTATGGACAGCCATCACATGACAGTGACAGTCCATTTCCTCTTTTAGATGTTCATCATGAAATGGCAAAGAAATACAACTATTGACTCGAAATAATAACTAATGCCATTGCAAATTGTGGCAAAAATGCAAAGGTTGAGTTTTTTCATAATTTATTTTAAAGGGCTCACAATTGACTGCGCTTGGCTAACTAGCTGACAGCTGGCTAAGCTTACTGATCTGTAATTTCCTTCATTTCAATTTGGCCCAACCTAACACAACTAAAAGGTGATGTATTAATTGGGGGGCATAAACTTGCTACCCTAGATTGAGTGAACTAGCTTGCTAGAAATGTCAAACTATGCTAGCTAAAATAACAAGCTGCCTAGACTTGCTACTTACATTCTAGAGGGGAAGACGTCGATTCTCTCTTTTCCTGACATCTTGTCCTTCTTTGGCTGCAAACGGTCTTATGTACTTCAATTACGTCTGGACGGCGATTAAATAACGAGACAGCACGTAAATACCTAAAATATTAAAGAATAGGTATTGCACAGTTGTTATTACTTGGAGAATAACAGCTTTGTAACCGATGTCGTGTTATTCATGATATTCTATTGCAAAAAGCCATCAGCTGGGTAGCAGTCATGTGACTGTGTTGTTAACCGCTATTGCGCTTGCGCGTGTCAACCGGGCGCTTTCTCTTCCGAGTCGAAATATTCGCACACCACGGATGAATTTGAAGTTGTAGCAATCGGGCCTAATTCGATAGCTACGTATTTGAATAAATATTATAACGTTTAAAAAAAATCTAATACAGGACATTCAACAGTATTGTTCTGTAACCATACGATACAGGTAAGGCATCTACTCGAATCACTGCGAACACAACAGCTGTTTGCCGGAGTTGTGAATAACTGGCTAAGTAACGTAGCTAGCTAGCTAGCTACTGGTGCATGTGCCGCATGTATGAGCTAATGGGTTAGCTGGGTGGCTAGCTAGCTAAATTATCAGTTTTGTGTGTGAATAAATGTGGATGCGTTGATGTCTCTACATCAGACTGAAGACATAGATCCATGTTGACAGTTGTTTAGTCTTGCAGGTGTATATGGCACTGTGTTAGTAACATCTTCAGCTCTAGCCAGCTAACGTTACAGTAGCTAAGTTAGTTAACGGTAGGTAAGTAAGATGACGTTGAGTGAGTACAAGGATAGCTACATGACTATGAGAGATGACTGGCATTTTGTTCTGATATTGCAATCTAGCGGCACCAGATCACTCCTCCTTGTCGCCCCCCCCCCCCAAAAAAAAGAAGTTATTTTCAATTGTTCCAGTACTTTTACCAAGAATGATTGACAAAAGAGAACTGCCACTGTATATCATGAGAATGTATTCTATATTTTACTGATGTGACTGTCCAACCAAATCTATGTCCCATTTCCCTCTTTTCAACCTAATGACCTCTCATTCAGTTGCTCTCTAGAGTTTAATCAAAGCCTGTTTAAAACCCTTTGTAAGTATATGGAATAGCATATCTCTCTGTTTTCATTATATTGGCCTCTGTCCTATTGTCTCCCTAACCCCCCCCAGTGATGCCGAACCTTAGCTGTAGGTTCTACCAGCACCGGTTCCCTGAGGTGGAGGATGTGGTGATGGTGAACGTGCGCTCCATTGCCGAGATGGGCGCCTATGTCAGCCTGCTGGAGTACAACAACATTGAGGGCATGATCCTGCTGAGCGAGTTGTCGCGCCGACGTATCCGCTCCATCAACAAGCTCATTAGGATCGGACGCAATGAGTGCGTGGTGGTCATCCGAGTGGACAAAGAGAAGGGTGAGGCGGGGTTTGAGTGTGTCCGGTCAAGAAATGTAGACCGTGTGTGTGTACACATTGTGTTATAGGTAAAAAAAATATATATAAAAAAACATATTGTCAACTCTTTGCAGGGTACATTGATTTATCAAAGAGAAGAGTTTCGCCTGAGGATGCTATCAAATGTGAAGACAAATTCACCAAATCTAAAACCGTAAGTCAGGTTCACCATCAACACTCAGCCACGTGCCGGAGGATGCTGTAATATACAAAATTCTATTTATCATTCCGTTCCACCGATGTCATAAACTCTCAGACGTTTGTGCAGCCTGGTCCCAGATCTGTTTGTGATGTACAGCCTACTACTGCCGTCGTTGGGATGACAATGACCATAGGAGTCCGTAAGAAAGCACAAACAGGGCCGTATTCATAGAGCATCTGAGTATGAGTGCTGATCTAGGATCAGTGTAGCCTTTTAAGTCATAATGAATATGATTACAAACAGGGGGCACCTGATCCTAGATCAGCACTCATACTCTGAGACACATTATGAATACGGGCTCAGATCTTGGACCAGGCTGACATTTGTGAGTCTTCCCTCTTGACCAGAGGTGATATCGAGGTGTAAATGTTTTTATGGTGTGGCGTCCGTGGCAGGTGTACAGTATCCTTCGACACGTGGCTGAGGTGCTGGAGTACACTAAGGACGAGCAGCTGGAGAGCCTGTTCACGCGCACCGCCTGGGTGTTTGATGAGAAGTACAAGCGTCCGGGATACGGCGCCTACGACGTCTTCAAACAGGCTGTATCGTGAGTATCGTGACTCTTCTTCCTAAATACAGTACCAGTCAAAAGGTTTGGACACACCTACTCGTTCAAGGGTTTTTCTTTATTTTTGATATTTTCTACATTGTAGAATAATAGTGAAGACATCAACTATGGAATAACACATGGAATCATGAAGTAACGAAAAAAGTGTTAAACAAATCATTTACATTTAAGTCATTTAGCAGACGCTCTTATCCAGAGCGACTTACAAATCAAAATATACTTTATATTTCAGGTTCTTCAAAGTAGCCGCCCTTTTCCTTGATGACAGCTTTGCACACTTTTGGCATTCTCTCAACCAGCTTCGTGAGGTAGTGACCTGGAATGCTTTTCCAACAGTCTTGAAGGAGTTCCCACATATGCTGAGCACTTGTTGGCTGCTTTTCCTTCACTCTGCAGTCCAACTCATCCCAAACCATCTCAATTGGGTTGAGGTCGGGTGATTGTGGAGTTCAGGTCATCTGATGCAGCACTCCATCACTATCCTTATTGGTCAAATAGCCCTTACATATTCTCACTAAGCGCAAACCAGATGGGATGGCGTTTTGCTGCAGAATGCTGTGGTAGCCATGCTGGTTAAGTGTGCCTTGAATTCTAAATAAATCACAGTGTCACCAGCAAAGCACCATCACACCTCCTCCTCCATGCTTCGCAGTGGGAATCACACATGCAGAGATGATCCGTTCACCTACTCTGCGTCTCACAAAGACACGGCGGTTGGAACCAAAAATCGCAAATTTGGACTCATCAGACCAAAGAACAGATCTCTACCGGTCTAATGTCCATTGCTTGTGTTTATTGGCCCAAGCAAGTCTCTTCTTCTTATTGGTGTCCTTTTAGTAGTGGTCTCCTTGCAACAAAACCATGAAGGCCTGATTCACGCAGTCTTCTCTGAACAGTTGATGTTGAGATGTCTGTTACTTGAACTCTGTGAAGCATTTATTTGGGCTGCAATCTGAGGTGCAGTTAATTGCTGATTTCTGAGGCTGGTAACTCTAGTGAACTTATCGTCTGCAGCAGAGGTAACTCTGGTTCTTCCTTTCCTGTGGCGGTCCTCATGAGAGCCAGTTTCATCATTGCACTTGATGGTTTTTGCGACTGCACTCAAAGGACTTTATATTTTCCGTATTGACTGACCTTCATGTCTTAAAATAATGATGGACTGTTGTTTCTCTTTGCTTATTTGAGCTGTTCTTGCCATAATATGGACTTGGTCTTTTACCAAATAGGGCTAGCTTCTGTTTACCAACCCTACCTTGTCACAACACAACTGATTGGCTCAAAAGCATTAAGAAGGAAAGAAAGTCCACAAATTAACTTTTAACGAGGCACACCTGTTAATTGAAATGCATTCCAGGTGATTACCTCATGAAGCTGGTTGAGATAATGCCAAGAGTGTGCAAAGCTGTCATCAAGGCAAAGGGTGGCTACTTTGGGAAATATAAAATATATTTTGATTTGTTTAACACTTTTTTTGGTTACCACATGATTCCATATCTGTTACTTCATAGTTTTAATGTCTTCACTAATATTGTACAATTGAGAAAATAGTTTAAAAAAACTGAAAAACCATGGAATGAGTAGGTGTGTTCAAACTTTGGACTGGTACTGTACACATGACTGAGCCAAGCTGTGTTAGGCTGGCTTGGTTAGGTATTCTCCATAGTTGCTGGAACCATGCTGGAAAGGACAATGTGAAAATAATATATCCGAGCCAGCACGGTGTGGCTGAACTACCCTGTAGTGTGAATAAGGTTTACAATGAGACTAAGACCTTTTATGTAGGTCTGCCCTTGTGCTGTCCTTGTCTATTAATGGTCTGTATTATGTCATGTCTTGTGTGGATCCCAGGAAGAGTCACTGCTGCTTCTGCGACAGCTAATGGGGATCCTAATAAAATACCATCTGTCATTCTTAGTAAGAGATGGACGCAGATATTGTAGGCGGGTGTGAATTGGATTGTAGTGTAGTGTTTGCTCCCGATCTCCTCATATCATTTAGTCAGATATCCATGCTCAAAAATGTTTTATTTTTCCCAGTGACCCTGCCATGCTGGATGGGCTAGACCTGACCGAGGAGGAGAGAGCCGTGCTCATTGACAACATCAACAGGCGTCTCACTCCACAGGCTGTCAAAATCAGAGCAGGTCAGATCACAGCACACTCAACATTAACAGTGCAATGAATATGTACTAGACATGTTAGAGAAGATCAATTGGGGGGGTGGAGGGGGTATCCATAAATGGCAGGTAGATTACATTGCAAAGATATGGGGGGGTAGTTTTGATGCTACTTTCCTGCATTTCTAGACATTTTGTTATGCGGCTGAGAGAAAAGGTTGCAGATTTACTGCAATTCTATGCATTTTGCCATGGCTAATGCTGTGTTGTTTTGCTCGAACATAATACGAAAATCTATACTGCTAAATTCATTATTTTAGGATGCTAATTTATTTAGAAACATTTTTCCCACACTGTTTGGACTTAGGCGAGCTGAAAAAACGATTAGGCGGCCCACCCAAGGATTTCAATTGCAGGAAAGTTATTGGCTAACTGATGAAGTCTTGTTGGGTCCATATTTCCATATTTGATGTGTGTAGTTAAACAAATGTGTGGAGTTAAAATATATATATATATGTGCCTACACAACTATGGAAATTAGAGACATATGCTACATAATGTTCATTGATTCGTTCTCCAGAGTGGCATGTTGATGACACTATTGAACTCCTCTGAAGTTTTCAAATTAGAAACATGGCGACTTGACACTTTATTTTCTTTAAACAATACATTTTTACTATCGTCCTTGCAGACATCGAGGTGGCATGCTACGGGTATGAGGGCATTGACGCTGTGAAAGACGCACTGAGGGCAGGGCTTAGCTGCTCGACAGAGGCCATGCCCATCAAGGTAGGTTGCATCAAGGAACTCTCATACTCAATACTTCTAATCTATTTCATTATATTTCTATATCTATTTCCTTTTGTCGTTCTGTGGTTGACCTCAACTTTCTCGAAGGCGTTGTATGACCACTCGAGTGCATTTTCTCCCTAGATTAATCTGATAGCACCGCCACGCTACGTCATGACCACAACCACTCTGGAGCGCACCGAGGGCCTGTCGGTTCTCAACCAGGCCATGGCAGCCATCAAGGAGAGGATCGAGGAGAAGAGGGGCGTCTTCAACATCCAGATGGAGGTGAGACTGAGGATATGCAGTGACTTCAGAAAGTATTCATACCCCTTGACTTATTCCACATTTTGTTGTGTTTCAGCCTGAATTCAAAATGATTTAAACAGGTCCATCTATACACAGTACCCCATAATGATGAAGTGAAAATGTTTTTAGAAATGTTTGCACATTTATTGAAAACAAAATCCAGAAATATCTCATTTACATAAGTATTCATACCCCTGAGTCAATACATGTTAGAATCACCTTTGGCAGGTTATTGTCCTGCTGAAAGGTGAATTTGTCTCCCGGACCCTGTTAGAAAGCAGACTGAACCAGGTTTTCCTCTAGGATATTTCCTGTACTTGCTCTATTCCATTTATTTTTATCAACAACAAAAAACTCCTTAGTCCTTGCTGATGACAATCATACCCATAACATGATGCAGCCACCACCATGCTTGAAAATATGCAGAGTGGTACTCAGTGGTGTTTTGTTGGATTTGCCCCAAACAACAAGCTTTGTATTCAAGACATAAGGTTTATTTCTTTGCCACATTTTATGCAGTTTTACTTTCGTGCCTTATTGCAAACAGTATGCATGTATTGGAATAATTTGTATTCTGTACAGGCTTCCTTGTTTTCACTCTGTCATTGAGGTTAGTATTGTGGAGTAACTACAATGTTATTGATCCAACCTCAGTTTTCTCCTATCACAGCCATTAAACTCTTTAACTGTTTTAAAGTCAACATTGGCCTCATGGAGAAATCCCTGAGTGGTTTCCTTCCTCTACAGCAACTGAGGAAGGACACCTGTATCTTTTATAGTGAAAAAGTGTAATTAATAACTTCACCATGCTCAAAGGGATATTCAATGTCTGCTTTTTATGTTTACCCATTTACCAATAGGTGCCCTTTGTGGTGTTTAAAAACTTTCCTGGTCTTTATGGTTGAATCTGTGTTTGAAATTCACTGCTTGACTGAGGAACCTTACAGATAATTGTATGTGTGGGGTACACATTCAAAAATAATGTTAAACACTATTATTGCACATAGTGAGTCCATGCAACTTATTATGTGACTTGTTCAGCAAGTTTTTACTCCTTAACTTATTGAGGCTTGCCATAACAAAGGGGATGAATACTTATGGACTCAATACATTTCAGCTTTTCATTTTTAAATAATTTGTAAACATAATGTTTTTTTGTACTTTTTACACCTTTTTCTCCCCAATTTCGTGATATACAATTGTCCCATTGCTGCAACTCCCGTACAAACTCGGGAGAGGTGAAGGTCAAAAGCCACGACCCTGCCAAGCCGCACTGCTTCTTGACACACTGCTCGCTTAACCCGGAAGCCAGCCGCACCAATGTGTTGGAGGAAACGCCTTACAGTTGGTGAGCGAAGTCAGCGTGCATGCGCCTGGCCCGCCACAAGAAGTCGCTAGAGCGCGATGGGACAAGGACATCCCAGCCGGCCAAACTCTCCCCTAACCCGGATGATGCTGGGCCAATTGTGTGCTGCCTCATGGGTCTCCCGGTCTTGGCCGGCTGCGACACAGCCTGGGATCGAACCCGGGTCTGCAGTGACGTCTTTAGCACTGTAATGCAGTGCCTTAGGCCGCTGCGCCATTCGGGAGGCCCGTTTTGTAAACATGTCCAAAAACATAATTTTACTTTGACATTATGGGGTGTTTTGTTATAGGCCAGTGACACAAAGTCTCAATTGAATCAATTTCAAATTCAGGCTGTAACACAACAAAGTGGAAAAAGTCAAGGGGTGTGAACACTTTCTGAAGACACATACAGTAGATGGTTGGGTGAGAAAACGATGCAGAGATGGGAGGTCAGTTTGCCAGTAGTATGAGGGAATACCAAAGTACTTATGCGAAAGGTGGTTTCTCTCTTCGTGGCCTTTGATGCTACTTCCCATGAAGTGCATGTGTCATGTCCATCATACAAAAGAGCCCAAACTCTGATGTTTCAAATGTTGACTCGGCGAAGATGTACCACCTGAATACGTCCATTCAATACAGTGCAGTGTCCATTTACACCCGTAGCTCTCATCCCCTTCCACAAAGATGTACTTCAGTACTTTTCGATTTATCTCCCAGGATTTCTCCATGCATATCTTATCAGCCAGGAGGCCTTTATTTATTTGGAGTGCATTCCTTCAGTCCCCTGCAATCAACTAAATAATTACACTTCTCATACACAGAGCTTAAACCTAACACTACTTTCAATCTCTGGGGATATATAAAAAAAGTAATTTACAAACTATCAGTAAATAACAACTTGACTGTTGTGCCTGTTCTTCCTAGCACCAATGTTTTGTTTTACTTACCTTTACTACAATAATTAGGTGGGTGCTTATATTTGTCCTATTTGTGAATTGGATTCTACATTTTTGTTGTTGCATATCCCACTCCCCTTGAGTGAATTAATTGATTATAAGAGCATCTGCTAAATGCGGTGTAATGTTCTTGTTATACCCCCCCTCAGGCAAAGGTGGTGACGGACACGGACGAGACCGAGCTGGCCCGTCAGCTTGAGAGGCTAGAGCGGGAGAATGCAGAGGTGGATGGAGACGACGAGGACGGAGAGATGGAGGCTAAAGCGGAGGACTAGTCCAGTCAGCCCTGAAAGAAGGGATGTTTGGAAGAAAACAAAAGGATGGACAGACTTGGCCATAGTCCCACAGATGTATTCACTGGCTAATAACCCTCTAAATTGATAATTAGGGACTTCTCAGAAGATGGAAACATACATTGCTATTCTCTCAAGTCTAGAAATGGATAGACGGAAATGTTTTAAAGCAAGTAAGACAAACTATACCAGTAACCATTTTACAGTACAAACACCAATTTGGATCAATTATACCCATATATATATATATATATATGCAGGAAACTGTTTACAAGCAGTGGCCTTTTACTTTCTTGGAAAAGAGCCCCAGTGTCCATTGCAAATTCACAGGAAGTGATGTGTGTAAAGAGGTATAGGCTCTAGTTTTGTGTGATACTGGCTTGGGTTACTTATGTGCTGTTCCTCCTCCAGTAGTATGGATTTTTACTGGCAGGATCTTGCTCGTGTGTAGCTCATGACATCAATAAAGTTCTGCAAGTTTGATCTTAGTGGTTTTGGGTATGAATTGCAGCTGTGCTCCGATTGTGTAGAAAAATTACATTTTTAAACTTTAATAGCTATCCTAAAGCGCTTGTACCATGGCACAGTGGTTCTTCATACTCCCAGACATATCTAGTCAATACCAATTATTTAAACTATTGGTGTATGAAAGACTCACTGGGCCACATCACATTTCTATTGACAAAACCCAAGTATACAATTCTTTAAAAAAAATCTTTATTCCAAACAAAATTTCCACTGGTACAAAAAGAAAAAATGGAAACAATGTTTACACAAATCAGTATCCTTTCCAGGCGGTGCTGTTGCCTGTGTTACAAGACCAACCAACCACAAGTCAAATGTTCAATAGCAGAATTTATAGAAAGTATTGTTTGTAATACAAAAACAAAAATACCTTTAAGGTTTACCCTTCGCATAAACAGAAGTTTCACTCAGCAGATGCCACGTCGAAACAGCAGTCAAATAACTTTTATGATATAGAAGTTGTGAATGGTTCCGAGTACTAACGTCACAAAACTATAGAGAAACAGAACGGTGAACTTCTTTCCACAGCTTAGTAGCTATGTTCTCTTCATCAACCGTTAACCCCTAATCCGCTACCTCCACTGTCACCCTCAGAACATCCAACTCGAGCCAAGAAACTGTAGTAGGGTCATTGTCCAAGTGGTTGCTTTCATGCATCTTCAATAAGCACGTCGTCAGTCATTCAAGCACACACGTAGGCTATACACCAATACAAAGTCAGCAGCTGCAGTAGAGTAACATGACATGTACCAGAGTCTATTGGAAGAATGAGAAAACGGGAGCTCAACGAGTGAATGCTGTTGGGGTATTAGGTTGAGCCCATTTGATTTTAGGCCGCTCAAATTGAGAAGTCTTTTTGGTGACTGACAACACTTAAGTCAGATTACTCTATTAGAAAAAGTTGGATTCGTTCAGTGCTTTCTTATTTCACCAGCCCAATCTTCTTGGCTTCCGTTTCGTAGATCAGCAACCGCCACATCTTGACGATGAAGACCTCTGCTTCTTCATCCAAAACCTTGGTGTAGAGAATTGCAGTTAGATTAATTACAGTACTTTAAAATCAGGAGACAAAAAGCAGTTCACCAAGGCTCTTTTAAGGCCTGTTTAATATTTCGATCAAAACACAGTTAAATCTGTTTTAGCTGGACAGACAACTGAGAATGTTCCCGGGATACTCACCATGGCAACATCATCCAAGATGCCCTGTGGTGTACCATGAGCCATCACCTGGGGGAGGTCAAAATTAAGGAATCAGAATGAAACTCATATTGCAAAAACACCAGCTCCCCAGTAAATTGCGTCAATCACGCTTACACACCTTTGAGCAGACAAAATCGACTAGCGTAGCCTCCTCTTCTCCAATGTACTCGATTATCTTTTTGTTGATCCAGGGGCGTATGCGTCGATCCATCAGAGTCTGGGGAGGACAGTCAGCAGTACTTTAGTCACTGCACCAGATATTATTCATATAGGTCTGTACCAGTTTTGTAGGGAAACACATTTTCTACTTTGACAAAGAAGGGCTACATCAGCAATTCCCTTGGACTACAGCTTCTAGTCGTTGAATTATCAAAACCAACCAGCGTTATCTGTATGTCATATTTCCTCTGGTCTGGTTTCCAGTCGGTTTCTGCGCTCTTGCTAACACAGAACTAGTTGGCAAGAGAGCAGAAACAGACTGGAAAGCAGGGTACTGCCACATCCTATCCTCACCGAGTCCACGGCGGACCAGTCCAGCGGGTAGGAGAACAGCTCCGTCTTGCCCGTGGGGATCTTCTCGATCAGGCTCTTGATGTGCTTGCGTTTCTCCTCTGTGTTGGCGCCCTTGATGGCCGCCAGGCCCGAGGCGCCGTCTACCACACTCTGGAGGTTCTTGTCGTCGTCGCCGTAGTCCAGAGGCACCAGCTTGCGCTTGCGGGGAGCCTCGTCTGCCTCCTCGTCTTCGAATTTGTTAAAGACGCTGTCCACAGTGAGCTTCTTGCGTTTGATGGCCACGTTGGGCTGGCTGGGGCTGCTAGTGGCTCCTAGAGAGATATTTAGACATACTTTAAGCCTTTCTTCATGGAGTCTCAAACAGGACAGTTACATTTAATTGATATCTTAAAGCAGTTTGAGTGACATCCCTCTCAAATTAAAGAGTTTGTCAGGCCCAAGGCATCTGTGCAGATACAGCTATATGCCTCAATCTAAAAATGAATGGTAAAGATAGGCAGTCTTACTTCATTATTTTAATTATCCTGATATTTCCCCTTCATTAGTGATTGAGGAGCTTAATTGGATATACACAACAGATCATTAGTTAGTTAGCACTATAGTTGTCATTATGTCCAGATGATTCTAGACCTAGCATGTCCCACCGACCGAACTCACCCAGTTTGAGACTGAGGCCGATCTTGGGGCGGAACTCCTGAGGCGGGGTCTCGTGAGGGGGAGAGTTCTCGTGGGGGATGATGATGCCGCAGGGCGACTCGTCCCCGCCACAAGGCGTGTTGGGGGTGGCACCCCCGCTGGCTGACGAAACAGAGGGGGCCGCCGTGATTGGCCGCAGCGTGGGCTTCAGGCAGGGCTTGGACACCGATTGGTCGTCATCAAACTCCTCCTCCCCCTCTTCCACATCATCATCAGAGTGGGGGTGGTGATGGGGTACATGGTGGTCCCCTCTGTCCCTCTCCCGGTCTCTTTCCCCTCTCTCCCGGTCTCTTTCCCCTCTCTCCCCCCTCTCCCGGTCTTTTCCCCCCCTCTCCCGGTCTCTTTCCTCTCTCTCCCGATCACCTCGGTCTCTTTCCCCTCTTTCTCTCTCCCGATCACCTCGGTCTCGATCACCTCTCTCTCGCTCCCGATCACCTCGATCTCGATCCCTGTCTCCTCGGCGATCCCGGTCCACCCGTGGGGCCTTGTGTACCTGCTCCTCCTCAGGGTCGGGCTCTAGCTTCACCGGAGGCTGCCGCAGACGCTCCGCCTCCTCTTCCATCTGGACCAATCGGTAAAGAGAAGCAGTGTGAGACAAGGGGCTTACACAGTCAGGAAAGTGGATACACTCGCCTAACGTTATTCGCTCTGGATAAGAGCGTCTGCTAAATGACTTAAATGTAAATGTGTAGCCAAGATAGCCAGATGGATAGAGACCCACTTACAATGCAGACATACAGACAAAGGGATCCGAGGACAAAATGACCTTCAGGCATAAACACAGTCAGGCAGATAGTCACACACACACACACTCCCTCTCTCTCTTTCCCTCTCACCCTGCGTATCTCGGCTTCGGGGTCTGGGTGTCCCTCGGCCAGCAGCCTTTGTCTGATCTCCTCCAGCTCTTCCTTCTCTCTCTTCCTGTCACGCTCATCCACCTCAGTCTCCTTCTCCCGGTCTCTCAGACGCTTCTGCAGTGCGCTGCCCCTAGGGGTAGCACACGGAACAACACCTTTATAACAATGGCCCTGACACTCATCAACAAATGTCTTCAAGTTTGTTTTTGTTTTTTTAAGAAGGGAGATTTCTCTTCCCAAATGTCAAAGCCAAAAACATATGTTGTCATTTCAGACCGCCATCATCTTGACAGCTTACATTATCGACATTAAAATGGTCTCAATTATATCTTTCATTCCGATTTATCTTCTGTAGTATGTAAACCTAGCGGATCAGCATCATAAATGAATGAAATGTGCTGGTGGTCACCTGTAGTACTTAGGGTCATCTCTGTCGTCATCATAGTCCTCCAGGAACTCCTTCAGCCGTTTGCTTTCTTTAGTCTGTAGGAGACAATGATGAATGGAAACATACCAATTATGTCTACGGTAGGACATTTCACACCCAGATCAGTGGTAAACCCGGGGCACAGCGTAGCAAAACGTTTCACAACGGACAATGAAAATCATCATTCCCATTGGAAAAGTTCAGGTAGTCCCGCCCCTTGTTTCAAAGGGTTTTCTCCCTGCTCAACACGACCCAGGAATGCCATGCGAGGGTGAGAACGGGGTTTGTATTTCTTCCTACCATCTCTCTCCTGCGCTCTTCCTCCCGCTCAGACTCCTTGGAGTAGTCTCGAGCCTTCTTCCTCTCGCGGACCTCCCAGTTTTTCAGACGCTTCAGACAGACACGAGACAGAAATTAAGCAACATTTCATAGCCAACACACACACACATGATTCTCACGCCACTAAGCTACCTCTTGATAGGCTGCCTCCTTGTCTCGGAGTTTCCTCTCCAGCCTTCTCCGCTCGTAGACCTCCTCCTCATCCTCCTGGTCACGCTTCTTGTCCTTGTCTCTGTCGCGACTCACCTCTCTACAACATAACATCAACCTAGTTACCTCCCAATCATTCCTTACTTCACAATTCATTGCTTTATTTAAAAACACACACCTGGAGTGGCTGCGGTCATTGCTCCTGTCGCGGCTCCTCTCCCTTTCCCACTCCCGCTCTCTCTCTTTCGTCCGGTTGCGATCACGGTCTCGGTCACTCCTGTCCCGTTCACGGTCTCTCTCGCGCTCGCGCTCCCTCTCCTTCTCACGCTCTTTCTCGCGCTCTTTCTCCCGCTCGCGGTCCCGGCGCTCCCTTTCGCGTTCCCTCTCCTTGTCCCTCTCCCGTCGCTCGCGATCAAACTCTGCACGCTCCTTCTCTTTCTTGTCCTTCTCCTCCTCCAGTTTCTGCAAAGAGAACAGAGGAGGTTGATAAATTGGAGGCTCCGGGGAGGACAGCCATGCAACAGAACAGGAGCACAGTAAGGCTGGGTCACACGCTTCTCTAAGTGCACAGAAGTGGATCTAGAAGTGGCTTCCAGGCTCTGGGGGCGAAGGGGACTACTGTAACAATGTAGATTTCTGTTATCTAAGGATGAAGTAGTTGAGTTAGAGGCTGACGTTTTGGCCCAACAGCCGCTCCTTGGCAGGGCTAAGAGTTTCTATGGGAAAATAACAACAAGCTGTCATGAGACACGGCACTCCTTTGTCCATGTATAGCATGATTTCGTTTATTTTACTGAGAACCTTGGGGACCAAATAAAAAATATAAATCGGCTTGCAGGACGGATTTGGCCTGCGGGCCATCAGTTGCAGACCACAGTATCAATACAGTACAATGATTGTTTAGCACAAGCAGGGCGACTTACAAGTTAACTAAAAAAAAGACACTGGAAACCACTTTGAGGTCAAAGACGACATCTTGTTGGCCATGTCAAAGGCATTCAAAACGAGAAAAAGGAGCTGCTTGATAGACAACGCTTTTTCTCTCCCAAGTCAGTGTCCTCATTACAAGAGAAACAACAAAACAAAAAAAGGCGTCAATCCTTTTGTGAAACTAGTTGTTGGTGACTTACAGGTGTTGAGCTACGGATTTCAGCCCGTCGCAGCCCCTACAAGCCTATAAAAGTTAGGCCTGGAAGGAAAAGCAGGTCAAACGATACACAGGGGGGAGATTCACTTTCCCTCAAGCAAATCATCAAAAACAACCGTTAACTTCTATGGGGTACATTGGTAAAAACAGAAAGCCGTGAAACATCCTGGTACATCTTTTCTTTTAAACATTTTCTGGACAGGTAAATTAAATCGTAGAGGCTCTTACCCCTGCTTCGGTCTTCTGTAGTTCTCCCGTGACTCGATTTCCCAGACACACGCTAAGAGACAACTCCCTCCTAGCACTACGCCCATGGCTCCCCATGTACTCAACTGATTTACAGACAATTACAAACCATGCATTCTAAATACACTGTGAGGCTCAAGTTTGTGTTGGGGTTTTTGTGAAATACAGTGAGACCACAGGTTACCTATGGGCCTTTCCCACAAGGTCAGACCGCTAAAAGCAGTCCATAACAAACAACAGATGGTTGTCCTCCTGGTCTGATCCAGACTACAGAGCCACGGGTCTAGTGCAGCTTAAGACGAAGAGCAAGGAAAACAAACAGGCAGAAAAGGAGAGATGGGTGAAATAGAGAAGAGAGCACACTGGTACTATGGGCATGGGTGGAAGGGGTCTGATTGGTTAAGTCTTCCTACTTGAACTTACCTTGCTCTGCACTCCATTGGTGACCGCTTGGGCATAGAGTAACTGCAGGTAGGCCATAGGTACATGACGTTCCCCTTCTATATCAAGCATAGGCCTTACCATTTGTGCTTGAGAAAGGATCTCATTACGTATTACTAGTACCTCCTTTACCACAAGTCTACTGCCGTAGATTATGAACCCCACAAATAATGGCCGCGTGAAAATGAAGATGAAGGCGGTGAACGGCAGTTAGAAATCAGGAAGGGGACGGACAAGTTCAGAGAATAAAGGGAGAAAGAGCTAAAGTGACAAGAGGGAAAGAGAGAATCAAAGACAGAAATAGAGGGACTGACAATTGGACACAGGACGAGGAGAGATGGGCCTTTTCTCTAACACACACACACTTATCCACAGGGTGGGTTGGAACTCACCTGGCTAGTCTTCAGAACGCAGAGTGCTGTGGAGGGGCGCCCCCCCCCACTGCTATAACAGTACAATCTACAGCCCAAATCACTGCAGTGGTTATTGACCGAGTCTCAGTGACTTGACTTTTACACACACATTATGTAGAATGGTCATCATTTACAGAGGACTCACACAGGTTCACTGGCCTCTCTGGCTTGCGTACAACATGATAAATAGATGGAACTCAACAACAACAAAACGCCGTGGTTCTCTCCACATATGGCAAATAACTGGTCTAAAAGCAAGACCAACATTCTGTTGACATGTATCTAATGGGTGGGCTGTGTGTTGAGAGGTTCTCATTAAGCTCCACAACCTCAGCCACCACTGTAAGCCAGAGTGCCTGTGCAGTTGCCCCTATGCGAATCCTCGAGGGGGGAGCGCCCAGTATATGTACAAAATAAAGGAAAGCTCATACTTACATGCTATCCTCGACAACTTTTTCCAAAGCTCTGAGATTCATCTTGCTTTAGTCACCATATGATCTCTATCATAATGGCGGGGTTTAATGAATAGATTAGCTTTAAGGTAACTTTACATTGTCGCCATGCATTTTGTTTGTGTGTGATGAATGAGCTATGGATCTAGCCAGCTATACTATCACACCTAAATACCCTAATATATACAAAATAAAATGTCCCGTCGACACGAGTCAAATTAGGTTTGAAAACGGTGACAATACTACTAATCCAGATATTTCACATTGAGATTTTTGAGCAAGGTATGCAATATTTTGAAGTAAAAATGCAACTATTCTCCCATCCTAAATTTAGACCAGGGATGGGCAACTGGTGGCCCGTGGGCCTTTTGAATTTCAAAATTTGGTTGTACATCTGCAGTTTTACTCTTGTTTTGTCAGTCACTGATAGTCAATTTGCCCATGTCAGCTAAAATGTTTTAGATTGCCAAGTTAGTTTAGCGGCCAGCTATCTAAACGTGTTATCATGGTGGAATTACCGGCCGGGGGGCCCCCCATTGATTTTGTTAGTCGGTCTCAGTCAGAAAAAAGAAAAGAAAAAAAACTGCAAACCTTTTCCCAACCACAAGGCAAAGTGAGTAGAATTGCACAAAAAAAATATATATATATCCACTGTCAAAAGGGGGGCCACCAAAATGTTTTGCTCGCAGTGTGTGTGTGTGTGTGTGTGTGTGTGTGGGGGGGGGGGGGTATGGATGTGGGTACGCAGACCCGCGAGCAACTGCAGCCCCTCATGATGAGTTCAGATTTTGTGGCCCCCACCCCCAGCAGAGTTGCCCATCCCTGATTTAGACTATATAAAACAGGTCCTTGCACAAAATGTCCACTAGCAGTAAGTGTGAAAACCCAAAAGGAGTGTACTACTATCGTGTGTAGCTTCTTTTCCAAAAACCTGCAATGTGAGAGAGAGATGAGTAAGGTAATATACCTTGTGGGTGTCGCGGAATTTACTGATCTCTCTAGAAATCAGGTCTCTCTTGTCATCCTCCAATCCGTCAATTGCGTTGATATCCTCCTAAGGGACGATGGGAGGCAGGAAGAAGGGATAGTGTTCAGGGTCATGCTGTCAACCAGAATGACAGAAGAAAAAAAACTACGATTTAATACAAAATGTTGAATCTGTAGTCTTCCTCAAATTAAGGGGATTGGTCCTCAAGTCATGGCACAGTCATTTTATTTAGGTTAAATGGAGTTAGCCTGCACCGGACCAGGTTAGTGCTGAAGGATTCATTGCCATAGAAATGGACCTGGCTAAAAGGTGAGACACTTTCGAATTACCTGTTATCCCGAGTTGAACTCAGAGTTGACCAACGTTATCTCACCAACTCCTCACACCAGGTACGTAGGATACTCCTCAGGACTAGACTTAATCCCTATCCAGACTTTCGTATACCAACAAATACAATGTAGGCAATTGGATAAATATAAAATTATTTCCCCATTTTTTTGAACATACCATTTTGTTCAGTCCATTTTATTTCCCTTTTTTCGGGATATCCAATTGGTAGTTAGTCTTGTCCCGTCGCTGCAACTCCCGTATGGACTCGGGAGAGCCGTGCGTCCTCCGAAACACGACCCAGCCAAGCCGCACTGCTTCTTAACACAATGCCCACTTAACCCAGAAACATACACCTGGCGAGCGTGTCATTGTGCCCGGCACGCCACACGAGTCGCTAGAGCGCGAAGGGACAAGAACATCCCCTGCCGGCCAAACCCTCCCGTGACAACGCTGGGCCAATTGTGCAGCGCCCCATGGGTATCCCAGGTCGCGACAGAGCATGGACTCAAACCAGCATCTCTAGTGGCACAGCTAGCACTGCAGTACAGTGCATTAGACCACCGCGCCACTCGGGAGGCGTTATCCTGCCTTTTCTTTTGTTCATCTTTATCAAGGGTGCCAATAATTTCGGTCATGACTGTATATAATGTGCCCAAATACAATCACAACCCCCAACCAACGTCTACCAGGTAAATCTAAAGTGAGATAAGAGAAAGTAGCCCTAAATACCTCTTCTTTCTTCTCTTTCTTCTTCCTGCGGTGGGGGGACTCATCATTCAAGGCAGCATTGAGCTCGCTGGCATACTCGCGGATCAGACCGTCGATGGCGCCCTTGACGACCTGATCCCGCCTCTTAGTGTCCTCGTCGATCACCTCCTCCTTTCCCTCCGCCTCCTCTTTTCCACCCTCTGCCTTTGCCTTTAAGCAGAAAGAAAAAGAGACCGCGAGAGAGACAGGCGGGTTAGTATTACATCCAAGTCAACTCATCTTCAGCCTCACTTGTTTAAAAAAATGATTTGAAGTATAAGGAGCTATTTTGTTTCAGGCCTTTCGCCAGAGTTCCCCATTCGTTTAGCCAACCCTGCCTCCGAGAGCTGGATCCATCATAGTCTCCACTGGATGTCACTCAGACCGGCATACTGGCAGGAGGCTGAAGGTTTTAATTTCATTCAACATTTAGGACCAGTTTCCCAAACACAGATTAAGCCTAGTCCGGGACTAAAAAGCTAATTCAATAGAGATTCCATTGAAATAGATTAAGCCTAGTCCTTGACTAATGTGTCCTAGAAACTAGCCCATAACCTACATGGTAATGTGACGTTCCCCTCTCCCATCCCTCCAGCTCGGAGTGTCCCCCTTCCCCACTACATTACCCACCCCATTGCCGTTGGTGCTGCTCTTCTTCTTGGCCTTGAAATCATCCAGCTGGGCCTTGGTCTTGGCGTCCACCTTCACCAGCAGCTTTTTCACCCCGATCTGCAGCTCGTGGAGCAGCCGCAGGGCCCGCAGCGTTGACTCAGGCTCTTTGTACTCACAGAACCCAAAAGCTGGAGAGAATAGAGAAGGAAGGATTGGCACCGAGGGTTTATATCAATACACAGCCATCGGAGTTGCGACCAGGAATGAGGAATAGCTTCAGCAGGGTCGTGTTCATTAGGGCATGCAATGGAACATTTAAACGGGTGTTTCTTATCAGACAAGTCCATGTAGTTACAACCTTTTTTAATCTGCTTTCTTCTGATTAATGCCTACTGAACAGGAGCCTACACATTTTTTTTTCTCACTAAATAGTAGTTGCTTCACATTGGCAAAGCACGCCTTGGTGAGGGTGACATTGGACTTACATGGTGGTAGAGTACTTTAGAAGTGTTGTACCTGTTCTGTTTTTACCTTGAAGTTTTCCAGAGGCTCCTTGGACTCTCTTCCAGCTTAGGACCAGGCCACATTTCTGAAGAGTGAATAATTGCTTGCTTTACTACAGGGACCTACTAAAGGACATTGCTTTTCATCAGAGTATCAGGGGAAAACATTGTTGGTCAAAAGGGAAACAGCTTTTATAAATCAAACCTAAAAGGCTGCACCGTCACAAGCAAAAAAACAGAAGCAAAATTAACAACTATCCTGGCTCAGATAGTGGTTTCAATTGTCCATTCCACGAGCACGACATGACTAAAGACACTGTTTATAGCCTAAATAAAGCGTAATGTCTCTTTCCAAAGCATCTGCATTCAAGTTCCCCTTCCTTACCGCCAGCAGCTGTCGAATCAGCATGTCCGAGGCTTTCTCTGAGATGTTCCCTACAAACACAGTGGTGGTGGGGCCACTGTTCTCGTCCGTCTCCTTGGCCTTCACCAGGGCGGCCTCCTTCCTGGGTGCCACAGGCATGGAGGTGGGCACCAAGACCGCGGGGGTTTGGGTCATAATACCCATGTGGACTGGTATCATTGGGGTACCTGGAATAGAGACAATGCGATAATGTATACTAGAGCTCGACCGAGATTAGACTGGCAATACTAAAGTGCCTATAAGAACATCCAATAATCAAAGGTATATGAAATACAAATGGTAGGGAGAGAAATAGTCGACGAGTCAAAATTCCAATAATAACTACAACCTAAAACTTCTTAACTGGTAAAATTGAAGACTCATGTTAAAAAGGAACCACCAGCTTTCATACAGTTGAAGTTGGAAGTTACATACACTTAGGCTGGAGTCATTAAAACTTGTTTTTCAACCACTCCACACATTTCTTGTTAACAAACTATTGTTTTGGCAAGTCGGTTAGGACATCTGTGTGCATAACAAGTAATTTTTCCAACAATTGTTTACAGACAGATTATTTCATTGTATAACAATTCTAGTGGGTCAGAAGTTTATATACGCTAAGTTGACTGTGCCTTTAAACAGCTTGGAAAATTCCAGAAAATGTCATGGCTTTAGCAGCTTCTGATAGGCTAATTGACCTCATTTGAGTCAATTGGAGGTGTACCTGTGGATGTATTTCAAGGCCTACCTTCAAACTCAGTGCCTATTTGCTTGACATCATGTTAATCTAAAGAAATCAGCCAAGACCTCAGAAAATAAAATTACAGACCTCCACAAGTCTGGTTCATCCTTGGGAGCAATTTCCAAACGCCTGAAGGTACCACGTTCATCTGTACAAACAATAGTACGCAAGTATAAACACCATGGGACCACGCAGCCATCCTACTGCTCAGTAAGGAGACGGGTTCTGTCTCCTAGAGATGAACGTACTTTGGTGCAAGAAGTGCAAATCAATCCCAGAACAACAGCAAAGGACCTTGTGAAGATGCTGGTACAAAAGTATCTATATCCACAGTAAAACGAGTCCTATGTCGACATAACCTGAAAGGCTGCTCAGCAAGGAAGAAGACACTGCTCCAAAACCTCCATAAAAAAGCCAGACTACGGTTTGCAATTGCACATGGGGACAAAGATCATACTTTTTGGAGAAATGTCCTCTGCTCCGATGAAACAAAAATAGAACTGTTTGGCCATAATGACCATCGTTATGTTTGCAGGAAAAAGGGGGAGGCTTGCAAGCCAAAGAACACCATCCCAACCGTGAAGCACGGGGGTGCTTTGCTGCAGGAGGGACTGGTGCACTTCACAAAATAGATGGCATCATGAGGATGGAAAATTATGTGGATATATTGAAGCAATATCTCAAGACATCAGTCAGGATGTTAAAGCTTGGTCGCAAATGGGTCTTCCAAATGGACAATGACCCCAAGCATACTTCCAAAGTTGTGGCAAAATGGCTTAAGGACAACAAAATCAAGGTATTGGAGTGGCCATCACAAAGCCCTGACCTCAATCCCATAGAAAATATGTGGGAAGAACTGAAAAAGCGTGTGCGAGCAAAGAGGCCTACAAACCTGACTCAGTTACACCAGCTCTGTAAGGTGGAATGGGCCAAAATTCTGGCAACTTATTGTGGGAAGCTTGTGGAAGGCTACCCGAAACATTTGACCCAAGTTAAACAATTTAAAGGCAATGCTACCAAATACTAATTGAGTGTATGCAAACTTCTGACCCACTGGGAATGTGATGAAAGAAATAAAAGCTGAAATAAATAATTCTCTACTATTATTCTGACATTTCACATTCTTAAAATAAAGTGGTGATCCTAACTGACCAATGACAGGGAATTTTTACTAGGATTAAATGTCAGGAATTGTGAAAAACTGAGTTTAAATGTATTTGGCTAAGGTGTATGTAAACTTCTGACATCAACTGTATTTTCTGATGTTTTATTTAATTCACCTTTATTTAACCAGGTAGGCCAGTTGAGAACAAGTTCTCATTTACTACTGCGATCTGGCCAAGATGAAACAAAGCAGTGCGACACAAACACAGTCACACATGGAATAAACAAACGTACAGTCAGTAACACAATAGAAAAGTCAACATACAGTGTGTGCAAATTAAGTAAGATTTGGGAGGTAAGGCAATAAATAGGCCATAGTGGCAAAATAATTACAATTTAGCAATTAAACACGGGAGTGATAGATGTGCAGAAGATGAATGCGCAAGTAGAGATACCGGGGTGCAGAGAAAAAAATATATACAATATGGGGATAAGGTAATTGGATGAGGATATTTACAGATGGGCTATTTACAGGTGCAATGATCTGTAAGCTGCTCTGACAGCTGATGCTTAAAGTTGGTGAGAGAGATATGAGTCTCCAGCTTCAGTGATTTCTGCAATTCGATCCAGTCATTGGCAGCAGAGAACTGGAAGGAAAGACAACCAAAGGAGGAGTTGGCTTTTGAGGTGACCAGTGAAATATACCTGCTGGAGCGCGTGCTACGGGTGGGTGCTGCTATGGTGACCAGTGAGCTGAGAAGTCTTCGCTAGGTAAAGCACCGCCTCAGATGACCTGGAGCCAGTGGGTTTGGCGACGAATATGAAGCGAGGGCCAGCCAACGAGAGCATACAGGTCGCAGTGGTGGTAAGTATATGGGGCTTTGGTGACAAAACAGATGGCACTGTGATAGCCTACATCCAATTTGCTGAGTAGAGTGTTGGAGGCTATTTTGTAAATGACATCGCCTAAGTCAAGGATCAGTAGGATAGTCAGTTTTATAAGGGTATGTTTGGCAACATGAGTGAAAGATAATTTGTTGCGAAATAGGAAGCCAATTCTAGATTTAATTTTGGATTGGAGATGCTTAATATGAGTTTAGAAGGAGAGTTTACAGTCTAACCAGACACCTAGGTATTTGTAGTTGTCCACATATTCCAAGTCAGAACCGTCCAGAGTAGGGATGCTAGACGGGCGGGCAGGTGCGGGCAGTGATCAGTTGAAGAGCATGCATTTAGGAGAGTTGTATGGAAGGAGAGTTGTGTAGCGTTGAAGCTCGTCCGGAGGTTTGTTAACAGTGTCCAAAGAAGGGACAGAAGTATACAGAATGGTGTCGTCTGCGTAGAGGTGGATCAGAGAATCCCCTGCAGCAAGAGCGACATCCTTGATTTATACAGAGAAAAGAGTCGTCCTGAGAATTGAACCCTGTGGCACCCCCATAGAGACTGCCAGAGGTCCGGACAACAGGCCCTCCGATTTGACACACTGAATTCTGTGTGAGAAGTAGTTGGTGAACCAGAAGAGGCAGTCATTTGAGAAACCAAGGCTGTTGAGTCTGCCGATAAGAATGTGGTGATTGACAGAGTCGAAAGCCTTGGCCAGGTCGATGAATATGGCAGCACAGTATTGTCTTTCAGTGGCAGTTATGATATCGTTTAGGACCTTGAGCGTGGCTGAGGTGCACCCATGACCAGCTCAGAAACCAGATTGCATAGCGTAGAAGGTACGGTGGGATTCGGCATGGCCGGTAATCTGTTTGTTAACTGGGCTTTCGAAGATGTTCTGAGTAAGGAACTTAAACTTAGGCTTTTTTTTTTTTTTTTTTTTACATGGCACATATTGCACTTTACTTTCTTCTCCAACACTGTGTTTTTGCATTATTTAAACCGAATTGAACATGTTTCATTATTTATTTGAGACTAAATTGATTTATGTATAATATTAAGTTAAAATAAGTGTTCATTGTGCATTCAGTATTGTTGTAATTGCCATTATTACACACACACACAGAGATATATATAAAAAAAAATCAGCTTTTTTTGGTCCTCCAATAATCGGTATCGGTGCTGAAAAATCATAATCGGTCGACCTCTAATGTATACAAAATGTATTTTAAATGAATGTCTCTCTCTCAATACAAAGCTCACTAAGTATTAGATAACCTTACAAATCAGTCATGTTAACAATCTAGTTGCTGTTTAATTCACATACAGACAGGCCCATAGGATGGGATATCTGTCTCTGATGACTCACCTGAAGGAAAACCAGCAAACTGTGGAGGGGGGATGCCCGGTGGCAAAAGGGTTCGGTTGAGATGAGGGAACGACATCTTGTGGAAATCACCCACCTAAACATTGGACCAAAGAAAACCAGTCAGAACTGTAATAAGAGAGTAGTAATGAATTAGACCCTGACCCTGTCCATCTCTCAACACAAGATAACAGCACGTGTTCAGTTGGCTTTTTTGTACTTGTGGCTGCATATGTCAGCTGACAGATACCCACCCGTAAAATACCCGCCACAGGTCGTAAGTTAGATCTGTGTGGTCGAATGAAGGCCTGTTACTAACGTTGGCCAACTTAACTAACGTTAGCCAAGTTAGTCAGATGGCTAGCTAACTGGATAACAGTAACGTCGTCAGGTCATATCCATGACTCTGGGTAACGTTAGCAGGCTAAGTTACTTATGAAAGACATTAACTTCACCTTGTTTGTCATATTTGTCGTTAACGTCAGATACAACGTATTCTAATTAGTTAACGTTAGCTATACACGCTAAGTAACAGAGGTTTTAGGTTATCCTCCACAATAAGCCTGGCAAGGCTAGCTTGTGTGTTGTAACTACGCTAACTAGCAGCTAACTACCGTACCGGGAAACCATTCCCAGTTTGTTAGTTACACTTAGCCAGCTAAATACCGTCGATAATACTCAGACAATGAAGTGAAAAACTACCGAATCAGATTTTACTTACCCACAACCTGTCGGTTTATCGGTTAAGACGGGCCACTTCGCTTCTGTGTACCTCCGTTTAGGTGGCTAAATGTGATAGCTAGCTACTGTACATCAACCCCGCAAAAAGTCAGCGCATCAGAGATATTACAGAAAGGAAGAGATGGGACTCACATTGGACAACGAATACGTATAACGCCCCACCCAGCAGACTGTCGACAAATCGCATTAAAGTTGTAATCATACGTCACGCAACTGCTAAACTAATCGTCAAGCGTTCATGCGCTAGTCGGAACTAGGAAACGGGTTGTAGTTACACACATGCAGCGTTCAACGAATCAGCAAGTCCGAAATGTCCGCGTTTCGTTGTTCCGATTAGAATTTTCGTCGAGAAATCTTAAGTCTGCCTATTTTCCTCGATAGGACGTAATGTCACGATTACAAAGCTACACGGTATTACACTGAACAAGTCAATTATCTCAGTTAAGATTTGTAATGTTGTACTTCTTGTTCACAACATACATGCTAATGTTGGGTTTTTGAGCTAGCGCCCAATTGACACTCATTCGCTCCTTATCCCAGAATGCCTTGCAAGGCCCATTGACAACGCACAAACGGTGTTTATATGATTCTAATAGAGTTTCCAATCTCCTCAAAATTGGCTCTGAGCGCACGCAGCAGGAGATGGACATTTTTTGTAAAAGAGCATCTGATTGGTCGATTCGGTAGCCATGTTTTTAACCTCCAGTTCCCTCTGTTGTTTTAGCTAGCTAGTTGTTTTTCCGGTTAGCCGTCGTCATTTTTATTGCTATTTTTTTTAAAGTCAGTTCGCAAACCCCTTCCTCTAATTTTCCAAGAGAACTAACGTTATGCCGGTGCACGCCCGCGAAAAGAAAGAAAGCAATCACGAAGAAATGGAGGTTGATTTTCCCGATCAAGACGCTAGCAGCACCGACGAAGAGGACACTGTAAGCTCTTCTGTATCCGAAGATGGAGACAGCTCGGGTAAGGGATAGGTACATTACAATTCTGTAAATATTATTGCTAGCTAGGCAAAATGCAGCTGGCTGCTATGCATAATGCATTGTAGTTCCTAAATGAATGTGTGTTTGTGCTGTAATGCAATGTAGGTCCATTTTTATGATGGTCTCCTTAATTCTGGCCAAAGAAAGTGATGTTGATGCTGCGTGGCCAACTAGCTAGCTGACGTTAGTTAGTATCAAGCTACCTCTAGTTTGTTTACTGTAGAAGGTCCTGGGTATCATTATCAAATGTTAAATATGCAGGTTTAGTACTTTTATCAAATAGATTAGTATAGTTCAAATAAAGATATGCGTTTACTAGCGCTCAACCTGTGTTCAGAACGCAGCAACTAGCCAATATAATACCAAAAATGACTGTCTTATTCATGCCTCTAGGCAAAACATCTAGTTACCCCAACTAAGTTTGGCAGCAAAACTATCGTATAAGTAAAATCAACTTCTCAACTTTCTCCATTCCAAAGTGTAAAAGAACAATATAGTCAATATTTATCACTTAAAATACTTCACATTAATCAGTATACATTCAACACTTACACATTACATTAGAGATCTCTCGAACACTCTGAACCTATTCCTTACCGATCTCAGTCGGACCGGTCTCAGCCGGACTTATTGAATAGCTATCACTTATCACTACACAATTCAAACCTACTCCTTACCGGTCTCAGCCTGGACTATTGAGTAGGTCTTATCACAACACAAATTAAGTTTATTCCTTACCGACCTCAGTCGGACCGGTCTCAGCCGGACTTAGAATAGTTACCACTTTATCATTTACCACTGTTCACTTTAACTAGATCCTTCACCGAACGAATATTCGGGCTTTTGGATGAGGCTTATACACTTTAAGACTATCGGAATCCTATTTTTAACTAGCAATGTTCATCATTAAACAACATCCATTAAACAGTTGACATTTACACATCCGACCCTATTGGTACATGGAGCGTTTGTCATTAAACAATACACATTAATCAGTTGACATTTACACATCCCACCTTATCAATATTTAAAACATTTGTCATTTAAACCATTTAAACAATACACAGTATTCTATTCCTTACCGGACTCTGCCGGACCGGTCGCCGCCGGACTATCGGAATAGATTTCCCTACCGAATCTAATCGGACCGGTCGCCGCCGGACTTAGGACTAAGACTTCCTTACCGGTCTCTGCCGGACCGGTCGCCGCCGGACTATCGGAATATCGTTCCTTACCGGACTCAGCCGGACCGGTCGCCGCCGGACTATCGGAACCCTAACACAATTTTATCCCTTACCGGACTCAGCCGGACCGGTCGCAGCCGGACTATCGGAACAAAATTATGGCCACATATGTTTACTTCACTGTCCTTCACATGTCATCTATACACATAAATTTAAACAAGAATTCTTACCCAGACTCGGTAATACTGATCGAAATTTGGATAGACTATACGACAATATGCAAAGTTTGATTTAACAGGTCTTGCTTACCTTGTTTATGGTCGACCAGGAGATCAGTTTCCCGAGCTGAGCAGAACTGTTGTCCTCCCCCCAAAGAATTTCACCTGTCCTCCGTGAACCGTCCTTCCACCAACTCGCCCCCTCACATCCACATCAACCACTCTGGACCGGGTATCTAGACAACCATCCTCTGCTACCAAGTTTCTGTTGATAATTGGATATGGAGAAGGGCGAGCCGGTCAAGGATCGATTCGGACAAGGTGGTAAATTGTATGACAAGCGACAGCTTTATTTAAGAGTAAAGATATCTGGTACAAGCGTATACGGTCTCGTTCCTTCGGCTCATAGAGAACCTCCAGAAAAAGCCCAGATAACAGAATGCATAGACATTTTATACAACACAGAAAGTAGGTTGAGTCTGGAAGTTCTGGTCCTTTGGTTGGTTCTGGACAGGTTGTTGTCTTCTCAGATTGGTCCTGATGAGCTGGGCGTCATCCTTCTGAGTCTTATAGCAAAAGTTCTTTGTTATCAAATGTTCAGCTAAGCAGGAGATTTTGTGTGTGCGTAGTCAGCCCTCCGTCCTTGGTTATGTGTGTGTGTCTCATTATTTCGTGAAATGCGGACCCAAGCACTCTTTTGATCAAAGCCTTTCCTTATCAGTGTTTATGAAAGGTTTACGTCAGCCCTCTGTCCTTGGGTGTGTGTGTGTGGGTCTCTGTATCTGTTTATAAGTGTGTGAGAAACCCTGCTTAGAAAGAAGTTAGTTATAACAATGTAATAGCAATATGCTTGTGTTATTTTAAATGGTATTTATTACATCTGCATGTTTATTATTGCCAACAGATATGGACGATGAGGACTGTGAGAGAAGACGAATTGAATGCATGGACGAGATGACTACCCTCGAGAAGCAATTCGGTGACTTGAAAGAACAGTAAAGACACTTTTTCTACTTTTCACATTTAAACACAATTTCCACATAGTTTTCTTTCTGGTCCATGTTTACATGCATGATTATAAGCCAACCAACTACTGATGCTGCTGTATTGCTCACCGCTGTCTGTCTCGTTGTGACTAGGTTGTACAAGGAGAGGCTAAGTCAGGTGGATATAAAGCTGAAGGAAGTGATAGCTGGCTGTGCCCAAGAGTATCTGGAACCACTGGCCAACCTGCAGGAGAATATGCAGATCAGGACCAAAGTAGCTGGTAAGTTTAAATGTAATTTTAGCCTACACTAGATTAGATACTAACGTCCCACTTTGTAACTTTAGTTGTGGCAGATGTCAATGTCAAGAAGATCAGTGGTTTTCTAACATTTTAGTTGTGTGTTCCTCAGATGACCTACCTACCAGCTCCCTGGGTAGGCTACCTCCAAATATAAGAAACACACATCTGTTTATATATGTTGTCTCTATTCTCATATGGAATGTACTGTTATAACAATGTTACAATGTAATATATGTCTCTGTTCTCAGTGATGTCAAACCTTCTGAAGGGTGCCGACTGAGGCTAAAAATATGTTTTCCTTGTCTTGTATCTTCTCCAGGGATCTACAGAGAGCTGTGTCTGGAGTCTGTGAAGAACAAGTATGACTGTGAAATCCAGGCTGCCTGCCAACACTGGGAGGTCTGATGGCAATTCAATACAATAAAACTTTATTTATCCCCAAGGGGCAATTGTTGGCACAGTGAGTAATAACACAGTGGTCAAGCATAAAGTGCATCCATTGTTTATCTCTGGCCCTGTCTAAATACTGTAGGCTCTGAATCTGTCCTCGTGCTCCTAAACCTTAGCGCCACTTTTGACACTGTCAATCAGCACATTCTTTTGGAGTGATTGGAAAGCCTAATTGGTCTAGATTGACCAGTTCTTGCCTGGTTTAGATCTTATCTTTCGTAAAGATATCAGTTCGTGTCTGTGGATGGTTTGTCCTCTGACAAGTCAATTGTACGTTTCAGTGTTCCTCAAGGTTCTGTTTTACGACCACTATTGTTTTCACTATATATTCTACCTCTTGGTGATGTCATTCGGACACACAATGTCAACTTTCACTGCTATGCGGATGACACAGCTGTATATTTCTATGAAATATGGTGAAGACCCAAAATTGCCTACCCTGGAAGCCTGTGTTTCAGACATAAGGAAGTGGATGTTGGCAATTTTGTATCTTTTAAACAGAGATTCTAGGTCTCAAGAAACAAAGAGATCTGCTGTTTGATCTGACAATGAATCTTGATGGTTGTACAGTCGTCTCAAATACAACTGTGAAGGACTTCCGTGTAAATCTGGACCCTGATCTCTCTTTTGACGAACATATCAGGAATATTTCAAGGGTAGATTTTTTTCCCATCATAACATTGCAAAAATCAGAAACTTTTTGTCCCAAAATAATGCAGAAAAACTCATCCATGCTTTTGTAACTTCTAGATTAGATTACTGCAATGCTTTATTCCGGCTACCCGGATAAAGCACTAAATGACCATCAGTTAGTGCTAAATAGAGCTGCTAGAAATTTTACTAGAACCAAAGAAATGTATCATATTACTCCAGTGCTAGCCTCTACACTGGCTTCCTGTTAAGGCTATGATTTGATTTGAAGGTTTTACTGCTAACCTACAAAGCATTACATGGGCTCGCTCCTACCTATCTCTCCGATTTGGTCCTGCCTTACATACCTACACGTACGCTACGGTCAGAAGACGCAGGCCTCCTTATTGTCCCTAGAATTTATAAGCAAACAGCTGGAGGCAGGACTTTCTCCTATAGAGCTCAATTGTTATGGAATCCATGTGAGAGACACAGACTCGGTCTCAACCTTTAAGTCTTTACTGAAGACTCATCTCTTCAGTAGGTCCTATGATTGAGTGTAGTCTGGCCCAGGGGTGCGAAGGTGAATGGCAAGTCACTGCAATGATGAACCGCTCTTGCTGTCTGGCTGGCCAGCTCCCCTCTCCACTGGGTTTATCTGCCTCTGGCCCTATTACGGGGACTAGATCACTGACTTACTAGGGGTTTTCCACTCCGTCCCTAGGGGGGGTGCGTCATGTCATGCCAGGCTTTTCTGCGCTGTACTCGACTTGAGTCAGTTGAGCCACTGACAGGATCTTTCTGTCCGGTCTTGCACCCCCTCGGGCCCGTGCGGTGGAGGAGATCTTTGTGGGCTATACTCGGCCTTGTCACAGGATAGTAAATTGGTTGTCTGTAGATATCCCTCTAGTGGTGTGGGGGCTGTGCTTTGGCAAAGTGGGTTGGGTTATAGCCTGCCTCGTTGGCCCCAGGGCTATCGTCGGATCTCCCCCGTCTCAGCCGCCAGTATCTCTGCTGCAATAGTCTATGTGCCGGGGGTCTGTTATATCTGGTGTAATTCTCCTGTCTTGTGTTTTTGTGTGTGAACTTAAGTATGCTCCCTCTAATTCTCTCTCCTTCCCGGAGGACCTGCGCCCTAGGACCATGCCTTAGGACTACCTAGCATGATGACTGTCTCCAGTCCACCTGGTCGTGCTGCTGCTCCAGTTTCAGCTGTTCTGTCTGCGGCTATGGAACCCTGACCTGTTTCACCGGACGTGCTACCTTGTCCCGGACCTGCTGTTCTTGACTCGCTCTCTCTCTCTCTACCGCACATGCTGTCTCGACCTCTGAATGCTCGGCTATGAAAAGCCAACAGATATTTACTCCTGAGGTGCTGACATGTTTGGTGACCTGTACAACCACTGTGATTATTATTTGACCCTGCTGGTCATCTATGAACGTTTGAACATCTTGAAGAACAATCTGGCCTTAATGGCCATGTACTCTTACAATCTCCACCCGGCACAGCCAGAAGAGGACTGGCCACCTCTCAGAGCCTGGTTTCTCTCTAGGTTTCTTCCTAGGTTTCTGCCTTTTCTAGGGAGTTTGTCCTAGCCACCGTGCTTCTACACCTGCATTGTTTGCTGTTTTAGGCTGGGTTTCTGTATAAGTACTTTGTAACATCTGCTGATGTAAAAAGGGCTTTATATATACATTTGATTGGGCAGGTGAAAGCAGTTGGATCGAATCCTTGCCTTCACTTGTACATTCACATACAGATCATCAATATGGCTACCTCAAGGAAGGGAGCAATGAAGGATGCATGGAAAACTACTGGGATATTACCTTTGTCTAAGTAGAATGCTTTGCAGTTCTGCAATCAGCAAAGGTGCATTTTGTATGTATTCCAGGGTCTCTCTCCGTGGCTTTGGTACTACAGTAGGCGTCTGTTTACTGTGTTTCTCCTCCCAGAGTGAGAAGCTGTTGCTGTTTGACACGGTGCAGAGTGAGTTAGAGGAGAAGATCAGACGCCTGGAGGAGGACCGACACAGCATCGACATCACCTCAGGTACTCTGCACACATGACCTCTAGTGATCTGGAAGGTTTTGTTCCAGCCCTGCACTAATATAGCAAACCTGGCTTAAGTAACGGAGGAAAAGTTGAACAGTCGAGTCAGGTGTTTTAAAAGCTGGGCTGGAACAAAAGCCTGCACTGCCTGTAGCTCTCCAGGGTTTGCTTTGCCCTCTTTTTTTAAAAATGATTTTAAAATCTGTCTCTGCATTACAGAACTTTGGAATGATGGTTTACATTCACGGAAGAACAAGAAGAAGGATCCCTTCTGCCCTGCCAAGAAGAAGAAGCCTGTTGTTGTCTCCGATATCCTTTCTTTCTACCGGTCTTCCTCTATCCATCCTCTGATACAAAGAGATACTGTCAGTGGCAATAAAAATTTCTCATTTCAATACTGCGCCAGAAGTTTTCGATTTTCTTAACCCCTTCTCACGTCCATATATTGTTTATATGCTGCAAGACCTGGATATACTTGAAGACTGGACAGCAATACGAAAGGTATTTGAGTTAACCAAACGTAAGCCTTTGTTGTGGTTTTGTTTAGGGTTGGAATTTAACCTTTTGATCTTGTTCTGTATGCACCACAGGCGATGGCGTCGTTGGGGCCTCACAGGGTCAAGGTTGACGGTAAGAATCTCTCATATCATTGTGTCACTGTAAAGCCCAGAGGCCTCATTTATTACCGTTGCGTAACTTTCCCCTTACATTTCTGTGTGCGCCAATTCTGAAAAATCTGCTCACGAAGAAAAATATAGAGATTTTATAAACCTGGCGCACACCATGTTTCCCGTTATAAATCGAGAATGTCTGGAATGCAGGGGTGGCTTTGTATATACAGGGGTGGCTTTGGGGACAAGTCTCTGAATGTCCTTGAGTGGCCCAGCCAGAAGGATTTGCAGAAAATATTGGGAGAAACTCCCCAAAATGCAGGTGTGCCAAGCTTATAGCTTCATACCATAGAAGACTCGAGGCTGTAATCACTGCCAAAGGTGCTTCAACAAAGTACTGAGTAAAGGGTCTGAATACTTATGTAAATGTGATATTTCAGTTCTAAAATTATTATTTTTATAAACTGTTTTTGCTTTGTCATTATGGGGTATAATGCACTCAAATAGCGAATGGATGTTGCTTTTCCCATGGTTCATTTTCATGCCAGCCAGGTAGGCTATACTCCTGTTTATAAAGTAATGTGCTTCATATTAGGTAAGTTCGTAAATAATTATAGTAGGCCTAGCCTATAGAAAGCTGATGGGGTCCTCCTCTTTCTGAGGCCATCAAATTAGTTTTCTCATGCAATAGCATAGCCTGATTCAGAGGGGTTGGGTTAAATTCGGAAGACACATTTCAGTTGAATACATTCAGTTAAAAGGGTGCTAGGTATCCCCCTTTCCTTTAGAAATTGCGCACCATGAGCTCATGGGCACTCATGGAGTGTTTGATTAGATTTTCGATTGCATTTGCATTGATGTCAGAGTGATTAGAGGGACAATAGTGTTGAGAACCAGGCAGTTCTCACGTTTGGTAGGCCACTAATGACCATCGGCAGCATCAGAGCATGGAGGAGCCTCACGTGGAATTTTAACTGCCGTCATGACTCGTGACCGCCGGTGTGGCGGTAATACGGTCACCGTACCAGTCCTAAGCCTACCCATACTGTCACGTATTTTACATAAGCCACCGGCCTATTTACTGTGTTGGCCGAATGTTCTAATCTTCAACAGTAATTTATGCTGTGTCTGGAAAAGGACTGTGTCAGTTTCTGATAGAGAAAACAATGCTAAATTGTTGACCTGTCAGCAGAACGTTTGAATTCAACAGTGTTTTGCATTGACTTTTCCCCCAACATAAATATGATGGACTGCATGCGAATTCTGAAACATTGTAGGGCAGACAAAAAAAGAAAGTTACAGTTCTATTTCTTGTGTGTTTTTGTTCTACCTGACTTTTTAAAAACATTTTTTATAGTGCTACTGGTATTCACTACTGCGTTGTTGGGAAAGAGCAAGCAAGAAAAGTATTTCACTGTACTTGTGCACGTGACAATAAAAATGTAACTTGATGCATAGTCCTACTTCAATGTAGAAGATCAGCTGTTAAATGCAACTCTATACCGGTTTTATAAACCACATTGCATATGATATAGCAACACTTGACGTAAACAGCCTATCTATTTACTAGACTACTAGGGCCCATTTAAATGAGAGATGCGCATGGTCATTTCCTGTATGTCTCCTTCGGGAAAATGAACCCATCATGGCTAGAGAAGGTGAGGAATATATTCTGCAATGGTTAGGAAAATAAATATGAAAAAGATTCCTGTCTAATTATTTGACTTACTAAAAATAAAACATTGATTTTCGCTCTTATCACTAGTGGCAAATGGTTGCATGCTTGTTTTTAGTTGTTCATGATTAAGCTTCTCATATCACCCATTTGCACAAAATATACTTGCCAGCTTGCAGTACAATATTTCAACCACTAGCAGATGTGCGTACCCATGGTCTAAAATTTGCAGGGAGCACATTCTCACATCAAGTACATTTTGTATAAATGCCAACTTTTGCGTGAACTAGTGCATGCACATTTTGGGGTATATGCCTACGCATGGTTTCTAAATGATCTATTAGTGTCCCAGATGATATTAAGTGTCTCTAATATCTAAATACATAGATTCGATTATATATATATATATATATATATACCCAGAGTGTACGAAATATTAGGAAACATTTCCTTTTGCCTCTCAGAACACCCTCAATTTGTCGTGGCATGGATTCGACAAGATGCCGAAAGCGTTCAACGGGGATGCTGGCCCATGTTGACTTCAATGCTTCCCACATTTGAGTCAAGTGGGCTGGATTTCCTTTTGTGAGGGAATCATTCTTGATACACACGGGAAACTGTTGAGCGTGAAACACCTAAACTGCCACCTAGTACCATACCCACCCTCAATGGCACACGTATACAATCCATGTCTCAATTGTTTCAAGGCTTAAACCTTCTTTAACCTGTCCTCCCCTTCATATACACTGAATTTGAAGTGGATTTAACAAGTGACATCAATAAGGGATCATAGCTTTCACCTGGATTCACCTGGTCAGTCTGTCATGGAAATAGCAGGTTTCCTAATGTTTTGTACACTCAATGTAGACTGGTACAGTGTAACTGCAGTGCAGCTATTGATACATAGTAACGTTAGTAGTTAAACTGTTGGACCTACCCTTATGACCGATGTTTTGCTGTGTGTGTGTGTGTGTGTGTGTGTGTGTGTGTGTGTGTGTGTGTGTGTGTGTGTGTGTGTGTGTGTGTGTGTGTGTGTGTGTGTGTGTGTGTGTGTGTGTGTGTGTGTGTGTGTGTGTAGTCCCCACCAAGGCTGACAGACACCACCATGTGGCGAGGTCTGAGGAGGGCAGACTGTTCTATGACAGCCAGTGGTATTGCAGAGGACAGGCCATATGCATCAACAGGAAGGACCAGTACCCCACCAGGTGTGAGTCTGTGTATGACATGTATGTTTTTAAATGGTGTGTGCGCTTATGTTGGAGTACTTGAGTAAAGTGCGTGTATATTTGCATGTGACGCAATTGTGCGCGTACGCAGCTGTCGTTCATAGACTAGATCCAAGTGTCGCTGTGTGGTGAGGCGTGTGTATATAATGGACGTTCCTATATTTTATTATCCAATCCTCTTCCACCTCTCCTCCACAGCGCCATGATAACCACCATTAACCACGACGAGGTGTGGTTCAAACGGCAGGACGGCAGCAAGTCCAAGTTGTACATCTCTCAGCTGCAGAAAGGCAAATACACCATCAAACACTCCTAATGTCCCTCACGGTTTGCCGTACTTTCTCTCCCTGGATAACAAATAGTGAACGTCAGTGCCACAAGATCCCGTCCCTTACTTTCATTGCCGTAGGGGGAAACTACATTATGTCAATGGTCTTCACCAGCTGCTGGAGAGCTGTAGGTCAGGGTGTGTAGGGGTTGTACAAGGTTGGTGACGAACTACTGCTTTCTCTTAATATGTATGTATGTTATTAATATCTGCAAGGCGTCCAAGTGTCGTTCCTCCTGGAAGAGAAAGAAGCAAGTGCTGCTAAGAAGGGATGAGTTGCTGTTGAGAGTAGTGGTGGTGTTGTAGCGTGCCTTTTTGAACAAGATGCCTACAGTCCTGAACCAACTCAGTGCAGTGAAGCCTTAATTCCTACGGCCTGTTAGAACAGTACTAGGATCAAGTCAAAGCGGGTAATTTTTTTTTGAGTGGGTGAGTAAATGGAAACCTACAGTGTACCATCCAGGTTAAGAATGAACTATTAGAATTTCCTAAACATTGAGTTTGCATCTTTTACGCCGGCAGGCTGGCACAGCCAGTAGTATGTTTGCCCTCTGTACAGAACCCTTGTTGATTATGATGAGGGCCAGAAGATCTCTGAGGCCTGGTTTGAGACTAGGGCTTGAGAACTCTGTTGGACACATTGTCAGGAAAAACTCCTGGCCCTAATTCTGTGTCATGTCTTAACTTCACTGTGAACTCAGTAGCCATCTGCCTCTTGTAGTGTACCTTTGGAGAATCTCAATTGCGTATTCCTTGCGTCCTTTCACCTCACTTCCCCCTCAAAACCGATTGGAGAAGAAAGCCAGAGGTCCCTCCCCTCTGACCTTATCCTCCAACGGGTGTTGAGTCGTCGGGGAGAGTGGACACGAGGAGTACGCAATTGAGATTTCCGCCTGCGTTTTTCTGTGTCATCTTCCCTCCTCTGTGAAGAACTCCCTGCGTCTCTATGTTCGAACTATGGTCTACCTTTTCTCCTGTAGTGCACACTTGTGCACTCCTCCCTACCCATGCCAGAGGGATCTGATGACATTGAGAAGGGTCAAAGTGTCTGGTTGTCGTACAATCCCGTCCATGCAATCCCATCCACTCTTTTGCACATTATTGGATAGAGGGGAAACCATGTGTGTGTATATAGTAACGTACTGCTGGTTCAACCTCTACGTGGTCATGTGGTGCTTTACATTCACAGCAGCATCACATCTGTATAAAAGTATGAACTGCCAACAGTATTGCATTGAGAAGATTCTCAACATGTTATGAATTGTGTAGAGATGTTACAAGCTGTAATGTCGGGAGTATTTGCAGTGTTGTGTTTTTATTCGATTTTTTTTGCAGCTCACGAAGAAGTTCTGTCATAATACGATTAGGCCAAATGTTACAGTGCCATGAATTGAAAAGTAGTATTGCTTTTGTCCTCGAGTTTTATTTGTCAAGTATGGATTGTTATTTTGTGTTTTTTTTTTTGGTTTGTAGTAAGTCATAACGCTCAGCCGCTACACTACGTTATCTTTTCATATCATGCGGGAGGGAAATATGAATACAACTCTTGTCATAGTGCCAATGCATGTACAGCAAATTAAATGTTTAATTTTGTAGTAAACATGTCACTTGCCTTCATTTGTAACGATTGAAGTCCCATGAAGCGTTCATAAAAATGTAACACGATTTGTAGCCTTTGATTGAAGCGAAATATGCTTGATGGGATGTTAGGGCCTATCATAAGTCATTTTTATATTGTCTGTCAGAAATATATGATGTATAATGTGCTTGTTTGAAGTTGGTGCTCGGGTTGAGCAGTATCTTGATTTTCATACTGTTTCTGTAGGGAGTATACGATATTACCAGAAGTGCACACAAAATATGCTATTTAAAAATAAAAATAAATATTTACAAATTTGTTGGGGCTCAACAATTTAGGCAACATGGGGATCTTGATCCAGGAGGGTATTGATTGTCTCTGCTGTAACCAGGAAGCTTGATCTAGCCACTTAGCAAGTTAGCTAACCAAATGTACATCTGGAGCCCTGAGCTGCATATCATTTATTTAGAAAATCTTAGATAGTTAACTTATAGTTACAAGCAGTGGCGTAGCATGCATCCCCGCGAGGCGATGGGGCCCCCAACCCCAATTATATCTGTTTTTCTACGGTATTGACAATCATACCGTCAATATGTCTAAATACCCCGGTATACGGTATATCGCCCAAGCCTAGTTAACAGCATGTCTAGCTATAACTAAATCAACTTGACATGTAATGGGCAGTCCGCTGTGCTCAGCATAAGCCAATCTTTATTGCTCTCTGTCCATGGTGAAATGAGAAGCATTAATTACCACAGCCAAATCACTAGATATAATCTGAATAGCGCCAGTCTGGCTGACAATGCTGTCAATTCCAAGGTTTATGCAACCTAACCCTCTTCATTTGAAAATGACTTGCTTTGAAAATAGTGAGCGTGGCTAGTTTGATAATGGCTTAAGTCCGCTGTGCTGTTCAACCTTTTAGCCAGTGTTGTCTGCCACTCACTAGATTAACACACTGTATTGGGATCGATTCAGGATCCACTTAAATATTTCACTCATCCCCTTCTCCATTCTCTACTTATCTCCTCTGCTGAGCACAATCTAATACACTAATCTACAAAGTAGCCTACTGAATAGGAGTTGACCTTAGACACAGATCTAGGATCAGTTTACCCTGCCCCCAATCCTACCCACAACCATTAGAGGTATGAAAGATATATGACCCTGTATCAGTGGTTAGAGGTGATTTTTCTCCCAAAAGCACATGCAGTATATAGTGCAGTACTACCAAAATCTAATTTCTCACTGCAGAGCTCCCTTCTGACCAGGTAGTGTCAGTAAAGCTCCACTGTGGCTGTGTTGCAGCACTGCACTAGATTGGAGAGGAAAGTGGTCCCTGTAACTGAGGCACCCTTCTGGAGAGAAGCTTCCCAGCTGATGATGGTTGGGAGGGAGGGAGGGACGCAGGTGGGCGTCTGCTGTGGAGGGACGCTTTCATCACAGCTCGCTGGCCATGTCTGCTGCTGCCAGAGAGAGAGAACAAGAGAAAGAGGGTAATACAGAGAGATGGAGGGAGAGAGAGAACTAGAAAGTGAGAGAGGAAAATCCCCATCACAGCGTCAAAGGCAGGCAGGACTGGGCCCCTGCTGTCTGTCTCCACACAATCACATCTCTCTAGAGCCTTCTCTCTGAGCCGGAATCTGTTCAAACATGCATAACAAGAGGAGATTCTCACTCTGTCTTTTGCTCTCCCCCTCTCATGTTCTCTCTCTCTCCCTATCTCTCACTAATGTCAGAAGGTCTGCGTTGCTGTATTAGCCAGGTTGTTTGGAGCTTTGTATGATACTAGGTCCTGTGACTGCAGAGGTCTTGAGGTGTTGCTGGATGAGAGCGAGGCAGAGGCTAGTTTCGGTCCCATCCGTAGTTGATGAGCCACCAGACTGTGAGGGTCATTTGGATGTGTTTAAAGCAACACATGGGGCTGATCAGACTGTAAAGTGTGACACTGCGCTAAATAACGTATAGTTCTCTGTCCCTGTGTGTGTGGGTTGCAGTGTGTGTGCGTGCGTGCATGCGTGTCTGTGGGTATGTGTGTGACGACCTAATATGCACACATAGGCTGAACAGGCAACTTATCAGCAGCGGAAGCGCTCACCACGATGACTGCGCCCTCGAGGGCAATTTATTTTCAGCATGGCAAGAAAGGCATTCTCTCAGGTATCTGTCTCACTGTGTGAGATACAGAAACCAGGTATGCCTCGCCTGCCCAGTGCAACCAAGTGTCACCATCACACTTCAGCTGTCACCTGGGTTGTGTTCACTAGGGCACACAACAGAAAACGTTTTAAAATGTTGTGCAACAGAAAACAAAAATGAGTCAGGTAGTCCCTCCCTGCTTCAGTCTGTTTTCTTACGTTTGGTGCCTAATGCATACAACCCTGGCCTGGTTAAAGACTATGAACTATCATGGTGGCTGTGTAAATAAGGTTCCTCGTCACTGTCTTTCCTCAAACTCATATCTCATAAAAGAAGTGAAGGGAAGCGCATGCTTGTACTGTTAAGTCATTTTGGATAAAAGGAGTGTCCTCAAAGTGGCATAATATAATGTCAAAAGTATGATATGGAAAGCAGCAGCTGTAACTTCCCTATGAAGGTGGGCAGGGCTGTAGGCTGGCAGTAGTTTGGGCACAAGCACAGAGCTGGGCTGATATGGAAACGTAGTCAAATTTTCAGTTGGTGTTGGTCGTCATTGGGAGACTGCAGAGCCCGTGCTGGAGTAGCCAGTGCTGGAGTAGTCATGAATTCAACTGTTTTTGGCTTTTATTTACAGATGTGTGTGCACGGCGGTGCATGCATACGTGTGTTTGTGTGCACATGCATGCAAGTGCGTGTGTAGTACTGTCAGTGTGTGCAGACTGGTCTCAGAGTAAATGTAAATCTGGGACACTCAAATTCGTAACATATATCATACTAAATGGAGAATGGACATCCACAAATTAATACATACCATACGAAATGTAACATATACCAAATGGAGAATCTCAGATTTCCGTACAAAATAATACGAAATGCTCTTCAGACCAGGTTGGCGAGTGTATGTATTTTTGTGGCGGCGTATGTATCTGTATGTGCGTGTGTGTGCGTACTGGACACCGAAACTCAGACTCAGTGGAGTGAGGAGAAAGCTCAGCCAGCCATTTGGCTCTGGTCCTAAGTGGTTGAGTTGACAGGATGCTGACAGTGCATCTCAGACAGGTAGCTACTTAACTGTGTGTGTGTGTGTGTGTTCCTCCACCCTCCACCCAGGAATCCCCCGCTGTCCTAATTTTCACCAAAGAACACAGCAGCAGCCCTTCCTGTCTTCTGAGCCGGCCTTTGAAGAGTACTACTTTGTTTTTTCTGATATTTCGCTACAGACAAAAGGGGAACGTGCTAGAGTGGAGCCAAGCCTAAGAAGATTTTTCTCAGCTCATCAGCCAGTTTGTTCTACTGCATGGTGACCCAGCCCAGCCTGGATACACACACACACACACACACACACACACACTAATTATCTCTGTACTTCAGACAAATTGAGCCAGACATCCTGGGCATAGATAATCAAACTCCCACACGTACAGTTTGAACACTTGACTCTATGGGACAACACACACACTTGACTCTATCACTTGACTCTATGGGACAACACACACACTTGACTCTATGGGACAACACACACACTTGACTCTATGGGACAACACACACACTTGACTCTATGGGACAACACACACACTTGACTCTATGGGACAACACACACACTTGACTCTATGGGACAACACACACACTTGACTCTATGGGACAACACACACACATGACTCTATGGGACAACACACACACTTGACTCTATGGGACAACACACACACTTGACTCTATGGGACAACACACACACTTGACTCTATGGGACAACACACACACTTGACTCTATGGGACAACACACACACTTGCTTACCGCGGAGGGCAGAAGGGTGTGTCTAGTAGGAAGACTGCAATTTAAACCCAACATTATGTAAATGTTCAGGTGACATCCAAACGTACAAACTAGGAGTTCCCCTTTGGTCAGTTCACCTGAAATAGACTGCATCATGTATTCCACTTGTGGACTATGGAGTTTACATTCATCCGCAATATCGCCCAACTCTATTTTGTGGCAATTTGTTTGTTGTTGACACACACATAAACAACTACTACAAGATTAAAGCCCAGGGTCAACCTCAGTCCAGTGCCCCCAGAGAAGGTTTCAAAGGAGCCTGAATAGACCCTGGTTACATATCTTTCTAGGAACCTTCCAGAAATGAGGGAGAGCAAAATAGTCTGACCTCAGAGCAAGCAACATTGAGAAGAAGTGAACTGTGGTTAATTCCTTCAACAGAGAGGCAGAGTTAAGAGGAGGGAGAGTTGTAGCCGGCGTGCCAAATGCCACTCTATTCCATAGTGCATAGTGTAATCTATTCCTTTGACCAGGGCCCATAGGACTATATAGGGAGTAGGGTGCCATTTGTAATGCAACTGTAATGTTGAGTGTCCAGGCGTCTCAGAGCCTACTGTCAGGGGACGACTGCAGTGGAGGCATGGTTAACTCGCTTATACTCACTCCTCACGGTCTCCCTCTCAATATCCCTACTCTCTCTTTCTCTCGCCCTCTTTCTCTCCCTCTCTCTCGCCCTTTCTCTCTCTCTCACCCTCTCTCTTTCTCTCCATCTCGCCCTCTCTCTTTCTCTCTCTTTCTCTCAGCTTACAGTCTCTCCTCACTGTCTCCCTCTTCAGCATCCATCCCTTCTCTCTACTACTATCTTTCTCTTCTCACTCTCTCTCTCTCTCTCTCTCTCTCTCTCTCTCTCTCACACTCACTCTCTCATCACACACCGACATCACACTGTTTCCTTTCCCAGCACCCCTCCCCCTCAACAGTCCTGCAGCACATGTTCGCTTCATAAAAGAACAGCTTTATGATACAAAACATGTGAGGTTGCAACGGCTACAAGTGTTACTGATTTACACACGTCTTAATAGTAAGATCTCATGTTAGGTCTTATTCCTATAGGTCTCCATCTTTTTAGGAATTTAAATCTGGCTTGATTAAGATCATTGAGGTTTGGGGAAAGAAAGAGAACTTGCCCGCTTGTACATTTGACCGCTGTCTAGGCTATTCAGGGTTGTCTTTGCTTCAGCTTTTTAATGAGAAGCGACACGCAGATTGAGAGAAACACTCTCTAAAAGTTAGCTGATTCGTTCTCCATTTATGATGTTCTGATGTCGATTCATTCTGTTTCGTGTCCATATTATCATCCCTGAGTCACAACAAATCTCTGATTGATGTTGTACAATTTCCAATGAACAAGAGAAACCTTTCAGCTGTGCTACAGAGATCTCCAGGGCATTGCGGAGGAGTTACAGTAAACCTGTTCCACTTATCAGGAAGCTGTTTTAGTGCTTAACCCTTAACATTGGTTCATCTATCATGATAAGCCAACATTGCCTGCCACATTCTGTATGAGACACACTGTGTATTGCCACCCTAAGGAAGGAACCGGACATAAGAGGCAGACCTGGGTTAAAATACATGATGCATTTGAGTATTTCCAAATACACAGCCCAAATCAAGTACTTTTAATGCTAATTCTACACACTAATGCTAATGACATCAGTGTGATCCGAATGAATGATCCCAATTGTAATTTATTTTCTTTGATAAGACATATGCATGTCATCACACACACACACACGTTGCACGCGTGTACACAACCCCCCCCCCCCCCCCCACACACACACAATCACGTTCACTGTGAATACTCTTCTGCCCCCCCGAGCTCTTTTTAAAAAACAAGTTAACAGAATAGCTCACTCTGACCGACCAACCGACCGACCATTTCGCTCTTCTCTGTGCTGCTGTGCTGTTCATTCATTCGTTCATATGGCTATGTCTTCCTACTGGGCTGTAACACAACACAGCTCTAACACCCCTTCAGCTTAACAGCCCTGCTTTCACCTCCAGGCTCTTTCAGCCATGCCTGGGCTCTCTGCATCTGAGATTTACCTTCACCTCTTAGAGAGAGAGAGAGAGAGAGGGGGGAAAAAAGTGGTTGGATAGGGTGGTGAGGATGTTTTGTAAAAGTGGTTGGATAGGGTGGTGGGTATGTTTTGTAAAAGTGGTTGGATAGGGTGGTGAGGATGTTTTGTAAAAGTGGTTGGATAGGGTGGTGAGGATGTTTTGTAAAAGTGGTTGGATAGGGTGGTGGGGATGTTTTGTAAAAGTGGTTGGATAGGGTGGTGAGGATGTTTTGTAAAAGTGGTTGGATAGGGTGGTGGGGATGTTTTGTGAAAGTGGTTGGATAGGGTGGTGAGGATGTTTTGTAAAAGTGGTTGGATAGGGTGGTGGGGATGTTTTGTAAAAGTGGTTGGATAGGGTGGTGGGGATGTTTTGTAAAAGTGGTTGGATAGGGTGGTGAGGATGTTCTGTAAAAGTGGTTGGATAGGGTGGTGGGGATGTTGTGGTTGGATAGGGTGGTGGGGATGTTGTGTAAAAGTGGTTGGATAGGGTGGTGGGGATGTTGTGTAAAAGTGGTTGGATAGGGTGGTGGGGATGTTGTAAAAGTGGTTGGATAGGGTGGTGGGGATGTTTTGTAAAAGTGGTTGGATAGGGTGGTGGGGATGTTGTGTAAAAGTGGTTGGATAGGGTGGTGGGGATGTTGTGTAAAAGTGGTTGGATAGGGTGGTGGGGATGTTGTGTAAAAGTGGTTGGATAGGGTGGTGGGGATGTTTTGTAAAAGTGGTTGGATAGGGTGGTGGGGATGTTTTGTGAAAGTGGTTGGATAGGGTGGTGGGGATGTTGTGTAAAAGTGGTTGGATAGGGTGGTGGGGATGTTGTGTAAAAGTGGTTGGATAGGGTGGTGGGGATGTTTTGTAAAAGTGGTTGGATAGGGTGGTGGGGATGTTGTGTAAAAGTGGTTGGATAGGGGGAAGTAGTCCACTTGGCTTTACAGGGAGACGTTGGGTTCCCTTTATTCTGTCAGAGACCTAATGCACAGGGCCACGGTGTTACAGCATGTCTGTGGTGAAAGGGCTTTTGTTGTGAAAGCGTTCTTATCGCGAAATGGACAATGATGTAATGGGTTTGGGTCTATGGTTTGGGTACAGACAGAGGCAGACGGACCACAGCCAGAACAACAACCACTAATGGAGTGAGTCCCTGAAGGTCTAATCATTTCCTGGTCAGACCAACCAAATGGGCTTTTATATTGAATCGCTAGTATTTTCCTTGCTTGTTCGAATTAATGAGTGAGCCTCATAGTAAATGTTGAAGCCTCATCGTTGCGCTTTGTTCGCTAGATAGATTGTGGTTGTCAAGGTTGTCTAGAATCTGTCCCAATATCCATACTTGCACACAGTGTCTTTGCATACTATATAGTATGACAAGACATTTTATGGACCTTAGGAAAGTGCTCTGTATTACTGACCTAAGCCCTAGGTAGTGCCACTTGCAGGACTGGGTGTGATGCCCAAAGGCCTGTCTCTGCTCCCTCCATGGTCTGTTCCCCTCTCCCTAACCCCCTCCCGGCCAGGCCTTCCTGGTGGTGCTCCAGCAGGACTGAGCTCTGACTCTGACCCCAGGCAACTGGCCATAAACCTCCATTATTAAAGAGGTACCACATCTCATGTGGCCGCTGATAAACACTCTGTCCTCATGTGGGATCCAGTATCTCATTAATACACCGGGGTTAAGGAGTTATTACCTCCATGACTTCAGCTCAGCCGCAGTCTGTCAACCAGCCAGCACAGTTTGGAATCAGAATACCTGGGTTGAAATACTATTTGAAATCATTTCAAATACTTTATCTAGGCTTGATTGAGCTTGCCTGGCGCAATAGAACAATTTGGTGGCTAAATGGGCAAACCTCACCCATTTGGCTCCCCAGGCAGGATAAAGCAAACACTCAAAAGTATTTGAAAGATTTCAAATAGTATTTGAAGCCAGTTTTACTAGCCAGCCCGTTTGTCATCCAGTCTCAGGGAGCCAACTGATTGGGCCCAGGCAGGGAGAGCAATCTGACAAGCTCCACTCCAGGGTAAATTGAAGCCGGGTTGGTTAGGTGGTGGTGAGTTTCAATGCAGCGCTTCACCGTGCTGTGTCCCTGCACTTCTCAGGTTCTTCATCCATGTTGAGTCCCCGCTGCGTCCCCGTAGCAACGCTGGATGGACCCTCTAATTTATCTATCCACTTTAGTGCTCGTTCAGTGACAGAGAAAATAAGCAAAGCTGTGTGTGGGTGTGTGTGTGTGTATGCATGTGTGTTGAAGTGAAAGAAAGAGGTGTACTCAGACAAAGGAGCACTCCATAGCCTAGAGATGTGGTACGGGGAATGTCTTTCTCTCTTAGTCTGGCACTCCATACATTTCTCACACTACAACTTCGTTGTTCACCCCCCACTTCACTTAATCTGTCTCTGAAGCTCTGCATCAGCTAGGCCCGAGAAGTTAACATTGGCCTGTATGACCCCTCTATTTTCCACAAAGACCTATTAGAAAAGTCTGAAGGTATAATGCTTTATAACTTATAAGCATGTACAGTTGAAGTTGGAAGTTTACATACACTTAGGTTGGAGTCATGAAAACTCATTTTTCAACCACTCCACAAATTTCTTGTTAACAAACTATAGTTTTAGCAAGTCGGTTAGGACATCTACTTTGTACATGACACAAGTCATTTTTCCAACAATTGTTTACAGACAGATTATTTCACATATAGCTCATTGTATCACAATTCCAGTGGGTCAGAAGTTTACATACACTAAGTTGACTGTGCCTTTAAACAGCTTGGAAAATTCCAGAAAATTATGTCATGGCTTTAGAAGCTTCTGATAGGCTAATTGACATCATGAGTCAATTGGAGGTGTAACTGTGGATGTATTTCAAGGCCTACCTTCAAACTCAGTGCCTCTTTGCTTGATATCATGGGAAAATCAAAAGAAATCAGCCAATACCTCAGTAAAAAATTGTAGACCTCCACAAGTCTGGTTCATCGTTGGGAGCAATTTCCAAATGCCTGAAGATACCACGTTCATCTGTACATACAATAGTATGCAAGTATTAACACCATGGGACCACGCAGCCGTCACACCGCTCAGGAAGGAGACGTGTTCTGTCTCCTAGAGATGAACGTACTTTGGTGCAAAAAGTGCAAATCAATCCCAGAACAACAGCAAATGACCTTGTGAAGATGCTGGAGGAAACAGGTACAAAAGTATCTATATCCACAATGAAACGAGTCCTATATCGACATAACCTGAAAGGCTGCTCAGCAAGGAAGAAGCCACTGCTCCAAAACCGCCATAAAAAATCCAGACTACGGTTTGCAACTGCACATGGGGACAAAGATCGTACTTTTTGGAGAAATATCCTCTCCTCTGATGAAACAAATATAGAACTGTTTGGTCATAATGACCATCGTTATGTTTGGAGGAAAGGGGGGAGGCTTGCAAGCCGAATAACACCATCCCAACCGTGAAGCACGGGGGTGGCAGCATCATGTTGAAGGGGTGCTTTGCTGCAGGAGGGACTGGTGCACTTCACAAAATAGATGGCATCATGAGGCAGGACAATTATGTGGATATATTGAATCACCATCTCAAGACATCAGTCAGGAAGTTAAACTTGGTCGCAAATGGGTCTTCCAAATGGACAATGACCCCAAGCACACTTCCAAAGTTGTGGTAGAATGGATTAAGGACAACAAAGTCAAGGTTTTGGAGTGGTCATCACATAGCCCTGACCTCAATCCCATAGAAAATTTGTGGGCAGAACTGAAAAAGTGTATGCAAGCAATGAGGCCTACAAACCTGACTCGGTTACACCAGCTCTGTAAGGAGGAATGGGCAACAATTCACCCAACTTATTGTGGGAATCTTGTGGAAGGCTTCCCGAAACGTTTGACCCAAGTTAAACAATTTAAAGGCAATGCTACCAAATACTAATTGAGTGTATGTCGACTTCTGACCCACTGGGAATGTGATGAAAGAAATAAAAGCTGAAATAAATCATTCTCTCTGCTATTATTCTGACTTTTCACATTCTTAAAATAAAGTGGTGATCCTAACTGACATAAGACAGGGAATTTTTACTTGGATTAAATGTCAGGAATTGTGAAAAACTGAGTTTAAATGTATTTGGCTAAGGTGTATGTAAACATCCGACTTCAACTGTATGAGCCTTTATCATGTCTTATAATATGGATTTAGATGCTTGCTCATTTCTCTGTATTTTTGTTTTTAAACAAGTAAACGTTTGTTAATTAAAGGCCAGGCAGGCATTTGATTCCCCCTCATTAGATAAAGTCAGTAGTTAGAAAACAAGACCCTTAATCTAATCCTGACTCTTCACTATCTTACGAATTTGCAAAACGTATGATATGTTACGAATTCCAATTTGTTGTGGCTAACATTAGCTAGGTGGCTAACGTTAGTTTGGTTAGGAGTTAGGTTAGGGTTAGGGGAAGGGATAGCTAACATGCTAAGTAGTTGCAAAGTAGCTAAAAAGTAGTAAGTAGTTCCAAAGTTTCTAATTAGCTAAAATGATCTGTGATGAGATTCAAACACGCAACCTTTTGGTTGCTAGGCGTTCGCGTTGTACCCATCCACCCCGACCAACCACCCTACTTTGTTTTTGCCTTAAGTGAACCATACCAAACGTAACATATCTTACTATTTAGACTGTTTTACGTTTACTATGTTACGTCTAGTCTATGAGACCAGGTTGGTTTAACACTCATGGCTACTTTATAATGATTATGATGATAATATGGTATTAATAGATTTAACAGATGCTTTAGTACATTATGCATTTATCCAAATTGAGTCATGCATATATCCAAACTTGAGTATAGGTGACCCATCGGGAATCCAACCCACAACTCATAACCACAACACTTGGTTTTGTACACACCATGCTTCGTCATCAATCTGATTAATCTGACATGTTATCTGTTCCTAATAATACATTTTCTCATATTGGAAAGGTTGAATTGCTCATCCTTTGGTATTCACTGCAAAAATGATTCTAAAAACCTTATGAAGGTTTTGTGTAGGTAAATGTTGACTTTCATCCTGAAACAGCCCTACACAGCCCTCTCTGCAACGTGTGTGTGCGCGCTACATGCATGTGTGTGTGTATGTGTGCGCACGTTCATCATAGATGGAAACTATTTTTCTTTGGGTCGGGAAAGCGATCTTATTTGCGTTTCCGTCGCTGTGAGCCTAGATCTGTTCAACTGAGTCCAACCTGGTGAATAGACCTCTGTGTGTGTGTGTGTGTGTGTGTGTGTGTGTGCGCGCGCGTGCGTGCGTCTGGTAGGACGTGGCACTATGGACGCTCAGTGCTCAAAACCATCAGCCTCTCTGTGATCAGACAGGCAGTAGTCTGATGACATAACCAGCAACACATCCATTCTCTAGTCTACCAGATCATCTTTTTATTAAATGGGCGAATCGACGACCGCAACAACATTGATTTGTTATTTATTTGGTACTGACACTTGTTGCCTGTCACTACTGTATCAGATACATATGTTAGATAATGCTATGTATCTTTACAAGATATATTCTGTTGTGTGTTAGCTACTGTAGTGTATTGCCTGTATGAGATTTGTCCTGGTCTATTTGAACTGTTATGTCCCACTGGCTTAATTATGCGTTATAAAGGTTTTGTATAATTCCAGCCAGTATTTTTGAAAGTAGTGCTCACGAGCAGGGGTGAAAGTAGATAAAAAATGATTGTCGGTACCGCACCTGCTATCTGTGCACGCGCTTATCTGTGCACGAATATTTGTGAATGTCCCAATTTATATAGATCCGTCTTTTCACTCTTTTCACTCATAGCGTTTTCATCTGATTGTCAAACAAATCACTTCAAAGTAGGCTACCTGCGCACGTTGATCCACTCTAAATAATTCCAGGAACCAACTAAATAATTCCAGTCTAGTAGTTAGAGCATTGGGCTAGTAACCGAAAGGTTGCAGGTTCGAATCCCCGAGCTGACAAGGTACAAATATGTCGTTCTGCCCCTGAACAAGCCAGTTAACCCACTGTTGCTAGGCCGTCATTGAAAATAAGAATTTGTTCTTAACTGACTTGCCTAGTTAAATAAACGTAAAAAATAAAATAAAAAACAGCGAACCAGCCATCATCTCTGCCATGGCAAAGTTTCTGTGTACTCCTCACACACACACACAATAAATACCCCCCACACAATAAGCCAATGGAAAATTAATATAGACAATTAAGACTGGAATAGACTTTATCAAACAAAGGTTTAATGACATAACTCAAGTCCTGTCAACATAACAAATAGGCCAAATAGTCATCGTTACTAATGATACAAACAAATGAATTAACAAAAGCTATTGCCTATAGAAATGTGTCTGTGGGCGGCGGCTTGGCGCCGTGGCGAGAGAAAAAACGTGGACAGCGCCCTGTTGCTGAACATTAGATCAGATTCAAAATGAATCATCGTGAACATTAGAAACATTCAATATATCATCTTTCCATATATAAGCTTTAAAAATGAAATCAAAATAGCTAAGCTAATCATTAGTTCCATCCCACTTCACGTAGCCATTAATGACATCAAAACATAGCCTATCAAACAGACAAAATGTTGTTCGTTCCAAATACTAAATTAGGCTGACTTTTAAAAAACACGTTACATCATAAATCAGTCATCTTCCTGAACGGAGACTGGTCTATCAGATTCAGAGATGAATTGCAATCAGGATGGCGAAATAAAAAGTTGACCAACAAATAGGGTCATTGTGCGGCCTGCCGTGCTGTAGCGAGAGATAAAATAGATGGACAGCGCAGTAGTGCTGAAATGATGTATTCCTGATCCGAGTCATCAGACACACAGTATGTGACATACCCGTTTCTCCCATCTAAAAACAACATCTTGAACATAATACAAAATTCAATACATCTACTTTACATATAACCGTTGAGACTAAAATCAAAACAAATAACTTATTGCATCCACTTTATCAATAGCTTATAATGACACCAAGACAAAACCGTCCATTCCAAATCATTGTGGGGTTTTATTTCAAAGGCACGTACAGAGATGCATTGACTCACGAGCCAAAACAGGTCGTCGAAAATGTTGCACAATTGTGTACTTCATCTATTTTGTATGTTTTGTCCTGCAAACAAAACAAAAAAATCGTGCAATTTGTATGATATGCTGCAAATTCCAATTGCTAGAATATGTTAGGAATTTGTAAGTGCTTACAAGATCCTGTTCAATTCTTTATGAGACCCCTAGAGTTGGTTGACACGCCTGTGCATCACATGGTGACATCATGTTGAATATTGAATACCTCCCTGTGTGTTTATGCTATTTATGCTGCAACTCAATCCACTCTTTCCACCAATATAAAGTTTGCGCCTGTATAACCCGAACCGTGTGGGTTACAAACAAAGAGTTGATCAGGCTGTTGATTGTGGCGTGTTGAATGTTGCCCCACTCCTCTTCAATGTGTAAAGTTCCTGGATATTGGTAGGAACTGGAACGCGCTGTTGTACACGTCGATCCAGCGCATCCCAAACATGCTCAATGGGTGACATGTCTGGTGAGTATGCAGGCCAAGGAAGAACTGGGACAATTTCAGCTTCCAGAAATTGTGTACAGATCCTTGCGACATGGGCTTGTGCATAATCATGCTGAAACACGAGGTGATGGTGGCAGATGAAAGGCACGACAATGGGCCTCAGGATCTCCTCATGGTATTGAAATTGCCATCGATAAAATGCAATTGTGCTCGTTGACCGTAGCTTATGCCTGCCCATACCATAACCCCACCGCCACCATGGGGCACTCTGTTCACACTGTTGACATCAACAAACCGCTCGCACACACCACGCCATACACGCTGTCTGCCATTTGACCGGTACAGTTGAAACCTGGATTCATCCATGAAGAGCACACGTCTCCAGCGTGCCAGTGGCCATCGAAGGTGAGCATTTGCACACGGAAGAGCGTTACGACGCCGAACTGCAGTCAGGTCAAGACCCTGGTGAGGAAGACGAGCATGCAGATGAGCTTCCCTGACACGGTTTCTGACAGTTTGTCAAAATCAAATGGCTAAATGATCCATTTTATGACCATCTTAGAACAATTCCATATGTTAGCTTAGTAGATATTGATATCTAAGGGCTTAGACCTACAGGGGGTTTTAAGAGAGAAGAGAGCTCTGACAGATCACTGTCTGTTATTCAACTGTAGCTTTGCCTTCACTGGTGCTTGACCTATCCTGGGAGGGAGCAGGGAGGGAATATGCTGCCTACTGCCTGTCCTTTTAACACCACTGTCTGTCAGCATCTTTCACAGAATATACCAGGCAGTCTCCAAACCACTCTCCTCTGATCTCACCCGTCGCATCCTTCTCATCTCTCTTCTGATAGGGTGTGTTTGTGTGTGTGCGTGCATGCATGCGTGTGTGTCTGTGTGTGTGTAGCTCTCTTCTCCGACAGAGCTTTTCCCACAGCAGAAAGAATATGTGACTGGACCTCAGCCTGTCCATCGCTATAAACACCTCTGAGTCGACTGGTTGCTGTTGCAACTCAAGTCGACACTCAACAATAGTGAGGGAAACAAAACATACATTTGAATAACCGCGCATGCATAAACAACACTGTCACAACACATTGTGTAGCTAACTCAATAAACAACACTGTCACAACACATTGTGTAGCTAAATCAATAAGCAACACTGTCACAATACATTGTGTAGCTAACTCAATAAACAACACTGTCACAACACATTGTGTAGCTAACTCAATAAACAACACTGTCACAACACATTGTGTAGCTAACTCAATAAACAACACTGTCACAACACATTATGTAGCTAACTCAATAAACAACACTGTCACAACACATAGTGTAGCTAACTCAATAAACAACACTGTCACAACAATACATTGTGCAGCTAATTAAATAAACAACACTGTCACAATACATTGTGTAGCTAACTCAATAAACAACACTGTCACAACAATACATTGTGCAGCTAATTAAATAAACAACACTGTCACAATACATTGTGTAGCTAACTCAATAAACAACACTGTCACAACAGTACATTGTGCAGCTAATTAAATAAACAACACTGTCACAATACATTGTGTAGCTAACTCAATAAACAACACTGTCACAACAATACATTGTGCAGCTAATTAAATAAACAACACTGTCACAATACATTGTGTAGCTAACTCAATAAACAACACTGTCACAACACATAGTGTAGCTAACTCAATAAACAACACTGTCACAATACATTGTGTAGCTAACTCAGTAAACAACACTGTCACAACAATACATTGTGCAGCTAATTAAATAAACAACACTGTCACAATACATTGTGTAGCTAACTCAATAAACAACACTGTCACAACACATTATGTAGCTAACTCAATCTTCCTTGACAGCCCAGAGAGAGCACAGACCATTTCAAGTTGAGTTTTATCACATTTATTAATCAGAAGAGGACATTAACATTTAATAAGTACTTGTTCAGAAGAAAAAGGGGAACAGTGTTGCATCTTGCCATACACATACTTACAAGACTAAAACAAGATTTGTTTTGAAAGTTGTATAAGATGCCTACGTTGTTGTTTTGCTGTACTATGTCGAGATGATCGAAATCTAGGTTATGGTAGTAACAGGCTGCTCTGTATGGGTGGAGTTGGGTTGAGCTGGGGATTTTTATTCTGATAGTGAAAATGCTAGATTTGACTAATTCACCTGTAGGGTTCCTGGATGGGTGTAGTAGTGTATAGGAAGGGGTGAATATTCAGTCAAAAATGTAATAAAATGTCCCCTCAAATTGACTCAACATATCTGGTAACGTCAGCGGATGGGGTTCCAAATACAATTCACATCGAGTCAGTATGCTATAGTTGTCATGAAGAGCAGATATTCTAGTTCGTCGTTTGATTTAGTTACACAGCTCTGCATAGACCCTTGACACTGGTTCAGAAAGGCATCGGTTCTAATCATCATCACGGAGGAAATCAGATATTCCCAGAACATCCTCGATGCCGAATCACGTCTGCAATGCTGCTCCTCTCCTGTCTTCTACTGCATTATGTTGTGTAATGTGTAGTAATGCCAGTGAGTGTGTGCAGAGGGAGAAAGTGCTGAACTAGGATCCTCGTGCCTGCACCCCCCCCCCCCCCCCCACACACACACAGACAAGACCAGAGTGCACCGGCTGTTACCCATCACAGTCTGGAGAAGACCTGGCAGAGAGGCAGGGGCAGGGGATGGAGAAGGGGCAGGGGATGGAGAAGGGGCAGGGGATGGAGAAGGGGCAGGGGATGGAGAAGGGGCAGGGGATGGAGAAGGGGCAGGGGCAGGGGATGGAGAAAGGGCAGGGGCAGGGGATGGAGCAGGGGCAGGGGATGGAGAAGGGGCAGGGGATGGAGAAGGGGCAGGGGATGGAGAAGGGGCAGGGGATGGAGAAGGGGCAGGGGATGGAGAAGGGGTTGAGGGAAAGGGGCCAGTCTTGCAGAGGCAATAGAATGCTAATGCCAACACATACACACACACGCACACACTGACAGTACTGCACACGCACGTGCACTTGCATGCATGCGCACACAACTGCTGACACTGCCACAATTCTATGCCACTAAGTCATCCCCCCTCTGTGTGTGTGTGTGTGTTCAGTCAACTGTATTATGTAAGGGGAATAGGGAGTGTTTGAGGGGGAGGGGGGAGGGTTTTCCCGACACAGCGGTGTAGGTGCACTGCAGACTGTGTTAATGTTATTACCGAAACTCCATGATATACATAAGCTATCAAAGTGAGGGAAGGCCCCATTGTGCAGATATGCACCCAGTGATGGTATGCCCCATTCTGTAGGTGGGCCCCATGGCGCAGGTAATCCGTGTGCTGCAGATAAGCCCTGTGGCGCTGTTGGACCCCACGGTGCAGGTTATCCCCACTGTTTCAGGGTTCTTAACAATGTTTGGGCTCTACAATGCAGGTGGGCCCCACAGGACTGAGACTCTACACCACCAGCAGGCATAGATGGCCGGCTGATCTATGCCTGCACTCTTGCACGTACGCACATTCACACGCACATACGTGCACAACACGTACACACACATTCACACGCACGTACGTATATACGTATACACACACACACACACACACCGCTAGGAGGGAGCAAACTGTTCCTGTTCTGCCAGTCCGTCCATTATTAAAGGTTGTTTGTAATGCCTGGCCTGGCGAGGGAATCGTATATTATCGCCTGTGAATACTGCATGAGTTCAGAGGCCCTGTTGTCGTGGCACTGTAGTAATATTTCCCAACAATAAAAGATGGATCAGAGTGTTGTCTCATAGGTACATGGAGGGGGAGAGAATAATGAAACGAGGAAAACCCCCAAAGACGAAACCAGACTGAAGAAATCAAGTTGAAATGAAAGAGATGACTGATGGGGAAGAATAAAAATGAAAAATGCTGTAAACAGAACGGGTAGGGAGACAGGAAGGCGGGAGCAATAGGGGGGATGGAGAGAGAGCAATAGAGAGAGGAAGATATATGGAGAAATAGAGAGATGGAGAGAGAAGGGGGCCCTAGTGATGAAGGGTGCTCCTTGTGGTCCAAACTCCAGTGCCGCAGAGAGAGAGAGAAAGAGAGACCCAAGCTGAAAAGACACACAGGTTGATTCAGAAGGCTATAGGTTGGGATGACTAGGAAATAAAGTGGCTGTACAGCGAAGTGATAGATTACTAGAGAACCCTGTGGCTCAGCTCTGTAAGACTGCACCAATACTGCAGTGATCATTATAGGCCAGGAGTTGTTCAGTTTATGGCCAGTTCATGCTGTCAGGAAAAACTCCTGGCAGGATCCTATGAGTCGGTGTGAACCCAGAAAGAGATAAGTGCCCCCCCCTCCACCAATACACACACTTGCAGACCTGTAATTCACAGGCCTGTCTCATCAGTGTGCCTAGTTCTTTTCCGCAGTAGCAGCTGTGATACGTGATCTCTCCCCTGCTCCGTCTCTCCCTCCCTGGCCAGTGCTTCTCCCCTTACTACCACCGCAAAGTGCTGCTTCATTTACACCTAAAATATTGACGTTCTTAATTTAACCCCTGGGGGGCTCTGGTGTTACTACAAAGAGGGGATGTCTTACTGGTATGCAGTGTGTGTACGTGTGTAACCCACCAGTGTCACACAAGAATAGAGGGGAAGTCTGGTCTCTCTCTTCTCCTCCTCCGCCCTCTACTTCAACCATGCACGTCTGTGGAGTCTGGTCATTGGCTGAGGCGGTGCTCCGGCTCATTGGCCGGTTGTCAGTAGTAGGGTATTGTTCATTGTCACGCCCACTGGTTTTGTTCACGGAACAAGCATACGTAAAATGGACGCACGTATGACTGTAAGCCGCTTTATATGAAAGCATCTGCTAAATGGCATGTATTGTCAGTACCCCACCTGTCCACAATCAGTATTGGACTTTAGAGTAGTGTGACAGCCCTGTGTGTTATAGGTATCCCCACTAGCATCGAGCTAACCATGAGAGTGGCTGACAGGTTGCAAAACACAACCATGAAATGGAGCCTTTGGTTAACTGGTCCCCATGGGCTGAAGGTGGGTTGTCAACCTCATCAATCGACTTCACTGCTGGTGTTCCTGTGGCGTTCCATGTCAGCGAGAGTGAGTACTTCTGTGGTGAGAGTACCTCCACAGGGTAAAGGGTTCCCGGTGCACATTTTCATCACGAGATATGACTGCGTATATAAGGTGTTTACAATGCCTGGCGATGCGATTTATATATCACAGAACCACAAAAAAACATTATGCAACGATCCTATAGGCCTCGTCCACGCAGAACTGTGCAGAACAAGTGTGTATCTGGAATGCACATGAAATGAACGTGCACATGCTATAGCCTATAGAGATGTGACATTAATGGTAAAGGATAGCGTGTGTATGTTAGCCGAGTCGCTGCCCGGAAGCAGAGCCACTCCACTCTGGAGAAAGAAGCATGTGCTTCTGGCTCTCCTATCAGTACTAAAACAGAAGGTCAGAATGGAGCTGGGCTAGCTAAGGGTGGACACTGTACAGACAGCCAAAACTCTACTCCTCACCAAATATGGTCAAACCGTGACCCAAATATAGTCAGACAATGTGGTTCCGTCTTCATGGACTTTTAGGTAACACCATAGTGGTCAAACTCGTTTCTCTACTGGTGTGTTTGAAACATGATGACCGGTTTTAGCCTGGGTTTGCCTGGCCTTACTAGGACACGGCTACATCATGGAAGCTTCCCTCTCCAGCTGAGGCTTATTAAAACTCCCTCCTGCCTTTTCCAAACCCCCAACATCCTAGTAACAGCATGCAGCTGTTGCCTAGCAACAGAGAGCCAAAGCACAGCCATTGATGTTTATCTAGTGAGAACGCAAACAGTGGTGTCTTTTTCCCTTTCCCCCCCAAGCCTCTAGCTAGCTAGTTTGCTGACAGAGCAGGAGCAGATATTCAAATGTTGCCGCGACTGGTTGGGCTATGGTTTGGCTAAATTGAACGACGTCGATATACAGTGTACAACATGGTAATCTTGAGTAATTGAATAAGCTAAGACTATAATTCAGTCTTCTATGTCAGAGATATGTATACTTTGTCTTTATTTTTTTGTACTATCATCACAGTTGATATTTGACAATGGATTCGAAATCACTGTCACGTGACATCAAAATGACATCTCAGCAGCATCCTATAAACACACAATAACAACAGCGATTAAGTTCATGGTCTTTTTTTTTTATTTGAAAAAAATAAATGAAAGACTAGCATGTACAACTTGGAATGAATGTAAACTGAACTCAGATGAACAGTTGAAAAGACTCTTACCTACAGAATGCATATACAACGTACACAACAACTCCGCCACACTTGTCCGAGTCGAGAAAACAGAAGAAAGAAAAACGTGAAGGCCAGTGAATCTCCCTTAATGCCAGAAAGAGATACACTCCATCTCAGCAAAAAACAAAGCTCCACCGTAAGACTTTTTATTCCCTCCTCTTCAGGGCAGGGACGCACAAATACCTAAGATGGCCGTCCAAATAACGTAAAAAAAAATAAACTAAAAAAAACACATGCCAAACATCTTGAAAATGTACTTTATCTAACATACAAGTAAATTCCATTCCACTTTCAGCTTGAATTATAAACCTTCTATCCTTTCATATACCATATCACTAGGGTTCCTCTCCAAATACAAAAAACTGTACCAAACCAACGACACCATACCAACGACACCCCTGTGGAATCAGCACGCTCGGATTGGCTGGAGGGAGTGCTCCAGTCACAAGCTGCATGCATGAAGAACAGGAAAGAGAGAGAGAAAGAGAGAGAGAGATGGCCAGCCCAAACATCACCAGCAAATGGATGGAACTTGGAAGGGGTTCCAGACGATCCAAATGCCTTGCTTCAGTTTGAAGGTAGTTATTACAGGGTTGTTATATGTGTCTTTAAAGTACTGATGCTAAACTCGTCTTTTTGGGGGGGGGGGGGGGGGGGTGTCACTAACCATATCATGCAGATATTTTTTGTATCTTTTTGTTTTCTCTGTGTGGATGGACAGAAGGATATTTTATTTTAACATTCAATTATTTTCTATACAGAAACAGTATGAATAAATGAACATTTTTTTTCCCAAGAGGTAAGTAAAACTTTTGTGATCTTTTTTTCCGTCTTCTACAAGGGGACAAGGCGGGTTGGCCGAGCTTCACTTTGCAGTCATCATCTGTACAAACTCTGTTGAAAGGAGAGAGAGACAGAGAGAAGAACACAAAGACAAGATAAGTAAGGTACTGTAGCTCATTAAGCCCCATTGGCAAAGCGCCAGGCGAGGCAGTCACCTGCTAAATTGTTAAACTGTTTATAATTTTTTTTAAATCGAGCAGTGGAGTAACAGAATGCACATCATTCTAATTAGTGTCCCGTTTCCAAACGGCTTTCATGCTCATCTCATTAAGCTTATTTGATTAAAAAGTCACCGCACTGTGAAAACAACAATGACGTCCAACCAAAATAAAGAGAAGGCTTTCAAATGCTTAGACTACATATGCTTTTTATGGCACAATGAGAGAGTGAGGAAGTAGGGCCCTTTCCAGCCAAGACATATGGACTGTTTATTGCGTCAATAGCTCCTTCTAAAAAAATAAGCGCAGTGTCTTGTGTAATGCACTTAGGGAATAGGAGTGACAGTGGGTGGAGGGGAAGAGAGGGTAGAAAACTGAAAATGATTGACGTCGACCATACCGGTCACTTATCGCAGGCATTTTGCTGATATCGTGAAGTCTGAAATTAAATGCATTTTCTAATGTGGGTGATTGTTAAAATGGGACAATTGACAGATACAACCATCAAACTAGTAGTAGAAGTTTAAAGGATCATTTAAAAAAAAAAATCTGTGGTGCACATTAATGTTAGAAACTTATCATTCTATTTATCGTTATCGCATCAATTTAGGCAATTTATCACAAAATAGATTTTTGTCCATGTCGCCCAGCTCTGAGAGAGAGAGAGAGAGAAGACAGAGAGGGAGAGAGAAAGAAGAAGAGACAGAAGGAAGGAAAGAATGACAGAAAAGAATAACAGAAAAAAAGAGAGGAACGCCAAGAAAGAGAGCAAAAGGCTGGTTACGCCTGCTACAGGGCTGCTCCAGGGCTGGCACTACACATGGTATATGTAGCTGGTTCAGCCTGCTGTACAGTGCTGGAAAGGCTGCATAACCAGTAGTAACCACTACATGTAGCTGGCTATACCTCTTACATGTCTGTTACATGCTCATTACAGGGATAGGACTGACTGATGCATGTACAGTGCCTTCAGAAAATATTCATAACCCTTGACTTATTCCACATTTTGTTCTGTAACAGCATGAATAAAAAAATGTATAAATGTCATTATATATATATATATTTACCCATCTACACACAATACCCCATAATGACAAAGTGAAAACATGTTTGAAAATGAAACATAAATATCTCAATTACATAAGTATTCAATACTTTGTAGACGCAAATTTGGCGGCGATTACAGCTTTGCAGATCTGGATTTTCTCCCATTCTTCCTTGCAGATTTTCTCAAGCTCTGTTAAGTTAGTTGAACAGCAATCTTCAAGTCATTCCACAGATTTTCAATTGGATTCAAGTCTGGGCTTTGACTGGGCCACTCAAGGACTTTCACAGTCTTGTTCTGAAGCCATTCTAGCGTTGCTTTGGCTGTATGCTTGGGGTCATTGTCCTGTTGGAATGTAAATCTTTACCCCAGTCTAAGGTCATTTGCAATCTGAAGCAGGTTCTCATCAAGGATTTGCCTGTATTTGGCTCCATTCATTGTTCCCTCTATCCTTACCAGTCTCCCAGTCCCGACCGCTGAAAAGCATCCTCATAGCATGACGCTGCCACCACCATGCTTCACGGTAGGGATGGTGTTAGATGGGTGATGAGCTGTGCCTGGTTTTCTCCAGACATAGGGCTTTGCATTCAAGCCAGAGTTCAATTTTTGTCTCATCAGATCACAGAATATTGTGCCTTATGATCTGTCTTTCACGTGCCTTCTTGCAAACTCCAGGCATGCTGGCATGCTATCATGTGCCTTTTTCTCAGAAGTAGCGTCCGTCTGGCCACTCTCCGATAAAGCCCAGATTGGTGAAGTGCTGTAGAGACTGTTGTCCTTCTGGCAGGTTCTCCAATCTCAGGCAAGGAACTCTGTAGTTTTGTCAGTGGTCATTGGGCTCTTGGTCACCTCCCTGACTAAGATCCTTCTTGACCGGTTGCTCAGTTTGGTTGGACGGCCAGCTCTATGCAGTCTGGGAAGTTCCATATTTTTTCAATTTTCCAATGTTGAAGACCACTGTGCTCTTGGAAACTTTCAACACAAAATGTTTTTATACCCTTCCTCAGATATATGCATCATCACAATTTGATCTTGGAGATCTACACAGTTCTTTGGACTTCATGGTATAGTTTCTACTCTGACATGCACTGTCAACAGTGGGGCCTTATATAGACAGGTGTGTTTCTTTGTAAATCATGCCCAAACAATTGAATGAGCCACAAGTGGACTCCAATCAAGCTGTAGTACCGTCTCAAGGATGATCAAAGGAAATTGGATGCACCTGAGCTCAATTTGGAGTGTCACAGCAAAGGGGTGTAAATACTTATGTAAATTAGATATATTTCTATATTTCCTTATCAATACATTTGCCCCCCAAAACTTCAGGCTGAATTCAGGCTGTAACGCAACAAAATATGGAATAAATCAAGTGGTATGAATACTTCCTAAAGGCACTGTAGCTGGATATGCCTGCTGTACAGGGTCATGTTCATTAGGTACCAAATGGAAGAAAACGTACTGAAACAGAGAGGGACTTCCTAGACTTATAATAAGAAACTCATTTCGGTTTTCCATGCAAAATGTTTTGAAACGTTTTCCGTTTCGTGACCCAATGAACACTACCCAGCGCTAGCCTGGAACAACTACTGTCCCCCCCTTACCTTCACAGTTCGTCTACATTATATTAAATAAATAATATCCACTGCCACATGTAGCTGGTTAAGCATACAGGGCTAGGTGTACTGTCCTCTTACCTTCATAGTTGACCTGTCCGTCTCCGTCAATGTCTGCTTCTCTGATCATCTCGTCTACCTCCTCGTCTGTTAACTTCTCCCCCAGGTTTGTCATGACGTGACGGAGCTCTGCTGCGCTGATGTAGCCGTTTCCGTCCTGGAGACACAGGAGAGAAGGAATCCCATTGGGTGAGAATAGACGGAAAGGCATTCCCATTGGGGAGCAATCAGGATAAAAAAAGAGACGCAAATCCCAATTGGGCAATGATGAGTGGAGAGGTGAATCCCCATTAGGTAATGAACAGAGAATCAAATCCCCATTGGATGGTTAATGATATATACACTCTTAGAAGAAAAGGGTTATTTGGCTGTCCCCATAGGAGAACCCTTTTTGGTTCCAGGTAGAAACCTTTTTGGTTCCAAGTAGAATCCTTTTTGGTTCCAAGTAGAACCCTCTAGGGAAAGGGTTCTACCTGGAACCAAAAGGGGTTCTTCAAAGGGTTCTCCTATGGGGACAGCCGAAAACCCCTTTTAGGTTCTAGACAGCGCCTTTCTTTCTAACAGTGCAGCATCACCATAACTGGAAGTTAACTGTTTATCAAAGGTGGACATCTCTTATGAACGACGACTGTTTACTAGTTCATTACAAAGCAAAATTGTCATTTGAGGATTACTCTCGGAGGATGTGTTAGATAGTAAAAATGCAGTCCTTTACCTTGTCGAATACCCTGAAGGCTTCACGGATCTCCTCCTCACTGTCTGTGTCCTTCATTTTTCTGGCCATCATGGTCAGGAACTCCGGGAAGTCAATGGTGCCATTGCCTGATTGGAGATAGGAAACACCCCGTTTAGTTCATTGTAACACCTCGTTTAGTTCATTGTAACACCCCGTTTAGTTCATTGTAACACCCCGTGTAGTTCATTGTAACACCCCGTGTAGTTCATTGTAACACCCCGTGTAGTTCATTGTAACACCCCGTGTAGTTCATTGTAACACCCCGTGTAGTTCATTGTAACACCCCGTGTAGTTCATTGTAACACCCCGTGTAGTTCATTGTAACACCCCGTGTAGTTCATTGTAACACCCCGTTTAGTTCATTGTAACACCCCTTTAGTTCATTGTAACACCCCGTTTAGTTCATTGTAACACCCCGTTTAGTTCATTGTAACACCCCGTTTAGTTCATTGTAACACCCCGTTTAGTTCATTGTAACACCCCGTTTAGTTCATTGTAACACCCCGTTTAGGTTTAGTTCATTGTAACACCCCGTTTAGGTTTAGTTCATTGTAACACCCCGTTTAGTTCATTGTAACACCCCGTTTAGTTCATTGTAACACCCCGTTTAGTTCATTGTAACACCCCGTGTAGTTCATTGTAACACCCCGTGTAGTTCATTGTAACACCCCGTTTAGTTCATTGTAACACCCCGTTTAGTTCATTGTAACACCCCGTTTAGTTCATTGTAACACCCCGTTTAGTTCATTGTAACACCCCGTTTAGTTCATTGTAACACCCCGTTTAGTTCATTGTAACACCCCTTTAGTTCATTGTAACACCCCGTTTAGTTCATTGTAACACCCCGTTTAGTTCATTGCAATGATAAGATGCTGATAATAGTAAACATACAGTAAAAAAATTGAACTGTGTGTAAATTACAAAAAGACTTGTTTGTTGACTAGCAATTCTTCATCATCCTATGATGATGAAAGACGCTGAAAAGCCTTTGTGAAATCACCTGTTATGGCCTTGCATACAACTCAATTCACTTCCTGCTATAAAAAGCAGTGCACATTGCACAGTGTCCTAGTACTAGACTGGGTGTCTTTCCTCTCTACCTCAGGGTAGCCCTGGGAGGAGGTTGTAGATGTCCAGCTACAGAGACCAGAGGAAGAGGGAAAATCCATCCTCAGTCATCTCCTACTGTATGCTGGACAGGAGTCTGGGCCAGGCCCCAGAAAAATCACCTCGCTCTGCCTGGGGAGTCAGTCCCCAGGGAGCCTGTCGCCTCCTCCACCTTGACATAGCCTCTAACCATCTCTAATCCTTCTCTCTAACCAGGCCTCACAGGATGTCGGTCACAGGGGGCTGCTGAGGGGAGGACGGCTCATAATAATGGCTGGAACGGAGTAAATGGAACGCCATCAAACGCATGGAAGCGTTTAATGTGTTTGATACGGTTCCATTTATTCCAGCCATTACTATGAGCCCGTCCTCCCTAATTCAGGTGCCACCGGCCTCCTGTCGTGTGGGTTCATCTGTGGTGGATGAATAGATGGACGTTGGTGGCAGCCGTGGAATCTCTCCCACACAGCCTCCAACCAAGTCAGGATGTGTGAGTTTACAGTGAAATGGGTGGAGGATGGTCGGATGTTGGTGGCAGCGGTGAGATCCCTAGCCTTTCCCCGACATAGGCTCTAACCAGCCTATTCTATGGATGGACATGCAGTACGTTGGTGTCAATGGTGGGATCAGATCCATAACATGTAGCCTGTTAGGTTGGGATTACCCAGGGATTATAATGGTACTCTACGGGGAGGGGATAGGCTCTGGGATATACTACTGTACGAGGATTGTGTGTGTGTGTGTGGGGGGTAGAATTGGGGTTAGGGAAAATAGGATTTTAATGGAAATCAATTTTAAGTCCCCACAAGGATAGTAAAACATATGCTGTGTGTGTGTGTGTGTACAGTATGTGTGTGAATGCCTTTCAGCAAGAGAGGGAGCTGGGTGGGTGGGCGGACTGGGATGTGCAGGGGTGGCGGAGAGAGGGGGAAGGTCAGAGGAGAGGTCAGAGTACCCGCTGGATTAACCTCGCATGGAGTAGTGTGTGTGTGTGTGTGTGTGGAGCGGAGGATGGGTGGGGCTGGTGGTACTGGGATTAACCAGGGAAGAGCAGATCTCCCTGTAAGCAGGGCTGTAACAACAGCAGAGTAGAGAGCATAATGCGATAAGGCAGATGGTGATCTAATGGCCGCGGGCTAGTGATCTCAGGACCTAACACACAGAGACACAAACAAACATGGAGACACACACAGAGACATAGACGCACATAGACAGAAAGACACACACAGAAAGACAGACGAGATACAGAGAGACGCATACAAACACACAAACACTGTTGGCCGGGCCAGCAGCACAAGCACAGCAGCCATCAAAAGGAACACATGCCACTGGGGAGCCCCAATCAGAGAGCAGACATCCTTTGTGTGTGTGTGTGTGTGTGTGTGTGTGTGAGAGTGTGTGTGTGAGCCCCTTTGCAGCCAGGCAGGGCCTGAAAACATACCACTGGAAGAACAATCAAGAGGAAGAAGAGGCCTGGAGTAATAAAGCAGCCTGATCACCGCAGTTTCGGACGTTTGACAAGATCCTGAGAACGTCGATATGCTTTCCTCAGTGCCCACAAAAAAAAGACAAAAACGATCGCCCAGCACTGGGCTCGATCACGTGATGCTCGGAGCCGGAGCGTGCTGCTTAAGCTACTGAACCACCGCAGTGTAAATGTAAGGTACTGTAGCTCATTAACCATTGGCCCCCCTCTAGCAAGCCTTGAGAATAGTTGATGTTCTTCCTGATTTTGTTTTAAGCCTTCCCTGAAACAAAGACCTAACCTTAAGCACTCGGGAATGAATACCTAAACTTAACCCTTTGAGTTGTTTCTGTTTTAACCCTGTAAGCATGCGGAATTAACCCTGTAACCACTGAAATACACGTTCATCCATAACACATTTGACTTTCAAAGGGAAACTATGGCTGTTTCTCAAAATGCATACTACCGTGCTCTGAGCAAGCACATTGGAGCACGGAAGGGTCGGAGTAGGAGTCCAAATCAAAGTATGCGAAACGGAGCACATATCTCGAATACGTACTCTTTTTGTACATATTTTTAAGCATGCATCGACGCAAACTCCAGCGGAAAGTATGCACAGAAATATGACGCATCCGCGTAAACATTTTTTTGCTACATTTCTTGAAATCAATGGCGCCGTTGTTTGAGCTAAAGCGAGGGAAAATACATTCTGACTTCAGAATGAAATGTTGCCCGTTCACATCTCATATGTTGCCTGACTACAATATTATTCGATGCATTAATAAATACATGATATGTTCATTTTGGCATGTTTACCTGCCTACCAATACCCACTGCAATCGGGCTAACTGGCTAGCTACTACTGTTAGTTAGCCACGAATAATTGTTAGCTAGCTACCTACAAAGAATTGACGTCTACGTTGCATAACATTAGTTTTAGCCTGTTAAACTATCTGTTTAGCTAGATTATTACTAGTCACATGCAGCTGATCGTTATAGTGCCCTCAGAAATGTTTCATACCCCTTGACTTATTCCACATGTTGTGTTACAGCCTCAATTCAAAATGGATTAAATCGATTTTTTTGGTGCAAATGTATTAAAAATGAAATACAGAAATGTCTCATTTACATAAGTATTCACACCCCTGAGACAATACTTTGCAGAAGCAACTTTGTCGGCGATTAAAGCTGTGAGTCTTTCTTGGTAAGTCTAAGGGCTTTCCACACCTGGATTTGTTTATTATTCTTTTTTTTCATTTTTTATTCTTCAAACTCTGTCAAATTGGTTGTTGATCATTGCTAGACAACCATTTTCAGGTCTTGTCATAGATTTTCAAGCAGATTTAAGTCAAAACTGTAACTCAGCCAATCAGGAACATTTGTATTCATGACTAAAAGTGAATTGCTTTGCCACATTTTTTGCAGTATTACTTTAGTGCCTTGTTGCAAACAGGATGCATGTTTTGGAATATTTGCATTCTCTACAGGCTTCCTTCTTTTCACTCTGTCAAATAGGTTAGTATTGTCGAGTAATGTTATGATCCATCCTCAGTTCTCAGCCATTAAACTCTGTAACTGTTTTAAAAAGTTACCATTGGTCTCATGGAAAGCTGCTTGTATCCGTGTAGTGACTGGGAATATTGATACACCATCCAAAGTGTACGTAGTAACTTCACCCATCTATCAATAGAAGCCCTTCTTTCCGAGGCATTGGAATACCTCCCTGGTCTTTGTGGTTGAATCTGTTTGAAATTCACAGCTCGACTGAGGGGCTTTAGAGATAATTGTATGGGTGGGGTACAGAGATGAGGTAGTCATTCAAAAATCATGTTGAACACGGTTATTGCACACAGAGTGAGTCCATGCAACTTATTATGTGACTTGTTAAGCACATATTAACTCCTGAACTTATTTAGGCTTGCCATGACAAAGGGGTTGAATACTTATTGACTCGATACATTTCAGCTTTTCATTTTTAATTAATTCGTAAAAATGTCAAAAACATAATTCCACTTTGACATTATGGGTATTGTGTGTAACACAACATTTGGAAAAAGTCAAGAGGTGTGAATACTTTCTGAAGGCACTGTATGAAGTAAAATATTTGCTCTGTGTACATCTTGTTTTGTCTCTTTTGCCACTGTTCTGGCTGTAAGAAGGTTCCATGAATGGGTAAGTCCATAGTAAGTCAGTAGGCCTAGCTAGCTAGCCATGAAGAATTGGTAGCTAGCTACCCACGAAGAATTAACCTCTACATTGCATAACATTAGTTTTAGGTCGTTTTTTCCTGTTAAACCAGCTGGTTAGCTAGATTATTACGATTCACATAGCTGGCTGATAATAATTAAGTCAATTGTTTGCTTTGCGTGTACCTTGTTTTGTCTCAATTCTTGCCATTGTCCTGGCTGGAAGAAGGTTCAGTGAATGAGGAGGTGCAGCGTGAGGCAGCAGGGGGAGTGTGAGTGCTTCTGAAATGTAATATTTTAAGTGTTCTCCACACTCTTGTCTTCACAAGAATGAACTCAAGAGAACGTCCTCGGAGAATGCCCTCGGAGCATGAGAGTGTGGAGTCCTGTAGTATGCATACTGAGAAACACCCGGTGAGATCTTTCTGCAGCGAGAGCTGGCTGTGACTCCAGGGCCCGACTCTGCCGGGCTTGAAGTACAAGAAGGAACGATGGAGTGGGTGGGAGAGATGGAGAGAGGGAGATGTGGAGGAGAGAGGGAACGAGTGGGAGATGGTACGATTATGCTGTATATAAGAGCCACTGCTGACGCAAACTATAGGAGGAAGACTCATTCTACGGTCTATGAGGACATTCATTCCTTAGGCTAGTACTATTTCCCCATAGCTTTTCCTAGGCAATGCGGACCAGCCCCTAAGACAACATGCAAAATGTTCCATTGATACCAATGAAGTCCAAATATTTTTCATACGGGGGCAACAGAGATTGGTGGGGAGGGATCAAACCCGGAGAACCAATGATAGGGCAACACAAAACACCACTTCAGAGCCCAAACAAGAGACCTCCTCCTCTCTCAGAGACCAACAGCACACCTCTCTGGGGTAAAGCTGACCTCATTCTCTCCCTAGGGCATCCACTCTGCTTGTTTAGTAAATAATCTGTGGCCCTGCTGTTGACATCACTATGAGGGTACTGAATGTACAAAGCGGCGAGGGGAGAGAAGAGATACTGAATGTACAGAGCGAAACGCAGATCAGAGGTTATGTAATTAGTTTTCTTTTCCATTACTAGCTTCATCGCTGTCTGACCCAGATTGCCTAAACCAGAGAGAAAACGCTGTACAGATAACTAGACAGGATAGAGAGAACAGAGAGAGAGGCGGGGACTTTGGATAGATACAGCGAGCCGAGCCAAACAGTGGTGAGATCTAGCAATATGTCTGCAATTGATAAGGCCCCATTTACCAAAACCCTTTACGCTGACAGGGCATCATCTTGGTATAGGTGGCCTTGCCTGGTCGCCTAGACGACTGACAGGTTTAATTCCCAACATCGTTAACATTCTCACTGACTCAATGTGTGTCCCAAATGGCACCCCCTTTTGGCCCTGGACAAATGTAGTGCACTGGAAAGGGAACAGAGTGTAATTTGGGATTAAACCTCAAGAGTCGCAGTTGATTCAGCCATATCTATTTAATCAGGAGACAGTTGTGTTGACAAGTTGACAGGGGTCTTGAAGACTTGTCACTCACCATAGTGCTCTTAGTGCGAAAGCTGACACTGTGACAGTAACCTGCCTGGGCTTCAGGCAGGTAACAGTGAAGTCATAAGACACGAGGGACTGTTTGACAGGCAGTGAGTGACTGAACTGCTGAAGGCACATTCCCAAACAATTGTATAGGCTAAACTCTAAAGGGGACAGACCGTGCTAAACCAATACTTTGAGATCATGCAAGTGCATTCTGCTTCGGTCAGTTTATGGTGTGGAACTCACAATGACTACAGGTTTCATCGCCTTTTGATGACGCACGTGTTTGCCCAAGTTTCCCCCGTCTGAACTTCACATCCCCATTAATATATACACACCAATCGGGTGTGCCTAACCCAGCTTCAGGTGTTTTACTCACCATCAGCATCGACCTCATTGATCATGTCCTGCAGCTCCGCCTCTGTGGGGTTCTGTCCCAGCGACCTCATCACGGTGCCCAGCTCTTTGGTCGTGATGGTGCCGTCGCCATCCTTGTCGAATAAGGAGAACGCCTCCTTGAACTCTGCGAGGGGGGAGGGAGGAGAATGAAAGGTGGGGTTACGTAAAGTCTCGATGGTTAAGTCAGTGTTTCCTACTGGTGGGTGGGTCACAGACTCAGTCAGGGCCTCTTGGGCTGGGGCTCAAGCTTTGGTTGTGGGATGGGTAACACTTTACATTAAGATAGACTTAAGGGAGGTTGTGAAGGGTTTATATAGACAGTTAATTACTAGTTTGTAAGACGTAGTTCAAGAGAGACCTACAGCCAAAGGTCTGTGTTTTAGGAAGTTTAGTGTAGACGTGATGGTGTTCGATAACTTGATCAAATCAATATACAGGCAGATCTGAGGGATTTTAATATTGAAGGGCCATAAGAAATCCCTCCAGAGTAAGATGTTTGAAGTGTACTGCTGAAGACAAGACCGAATTAGCCTGGGACCCAGTAGCATTGGCTAATTAGCCACCCAGGGGTTTAGAGATCTAACTGAGGAGAATAACAGTGTACTAGCTAGTTATCGCTGGCCCAAATCACACACACATCAAATGAGAAGATGATATTTCATTCCACTTATTTCAGACAAGAACAAGGCTGAAGTCAATGGACAGTGAGAAAATAAACTCCTGTATTTTCTTCCTTACAGTATGTTATATGTCGTCCGCGTTTGGCCGGGGTAGGCCGTCGTTGAAAAAATATTTTTTTCTTAACTGACTTGCCTAGTTAAATTAAGCTTAAATAAAATATATGTAATGTGTGTGTACTGTTCACTAATTAGTCAAACGTGTTAAACATGCTAGAGAGCGGGATTACTCAGTCATTCCTACCTGCAATCTGTTCCTCTGTTAGTTGATCGGCCTGAAGGTAAAAAATTGAGGGAGAAAAACAAACAAACAGTCATTCACTCAGTCGCTAAATACCAAATACCAAACGACTTAGTCATGCTCTCCAGGCTGTCGCCTGCCTCCATGATTTCCCAACACCCCACAGTGAGGACGTTGTTCAGGGAAGAGACTCCCCCCACCTTGTTCCAGAGACTACCTTGGGTCATTTTCAGTGACCACAAACATGTTTTTGAAACAGAAAAAGAGTACTCTCTCTTATTGGCCCAAGGTCATGTACCACGTCTGTTTCTAAACGTGTTTCTTCCGACTGAACACTACCCAGGTAGAAGAACCTGTTCTGTGCCTCCTGGCCAAGGCCTGCTGTTAGCTGAAAATGCTAAAACGGCTGTAGGGGTGTGTTCAGTTGATCTGGTCTCCCTGACTCCCTCCCAGCATGTTCCCTGTTCTCTGTTAGCCCTATTTAATGACGCCGGTGAGTCAGAGGCGCTTTAATGAGTGTGTGTGTGTGTGTGTGTGTAATGACTTGGCAGCACTCCTCTACAATGGGCCCACAGATGGATGAAGTCTTGACACACACACAGGGCCTCAGGTTTCAAACAAACATTCACACACAGCAACAGCACCGTAGGTCTTACAACACTGTGTGTGTGTGTGTGTGTGTGTGTGTGTGTGTGTGTGTGTGTGTAAATGGTAAATCCCGCGGTACCCTCCCATTGGCAAAACATGCGTATGATTACGGCAACAAACCACTGACGTAATGCTGAGTGCCTGCTGCTGGCAGGGGGAAAACAGGAACACACTCTAATTGGCATTTCCCTCTATGCCATTAGTTTCCATCACCAGGTTTCCTGTGAATTAGTCACATAGCAACCAGGTCAGTTCTGTCCCAAAGCAGACCAGATATCCTACAGTGCAGTAGATATGTGTAGGCTTTATAGACGTCTGTGTAACTACAACACCAAACATAGACCACTATAGTGTTGATTCTGTCTCAGTCAACCATATGAAATGGACATGTACAAAGGCCACTCCTTATACCACAGTGTGTATGATGGGTGAGGTTCTTTCCTAGCGATACGGTCTGTTGGTTCGGATAGAGCAGACGCAAAGTAATGGAGACGGCCGGGGGAAGGCCTAGACCTCAAATTACATGATTGATAACAAAATAGGCTGATAGCAAAATAGTCTCTACATGGCTCCGGTGCTACATCGGTGGCCTTGGTTGATACGTCCAGTGCGATGGTTAACTTCACCAGGATAAATTAAATTAGCTGACGTGATTCAATAAGCATCAGACAATAACCTTTTCTTCCCTCTCCTCCTTCTTCTGGCCTCCCTGTTCCCTCCATCTGCGAGATTTGTGAAATGTCCGAGATAAATGATTTTACACTGACGGGTGGGGTTAATGAACGAATGGACATCGGCCACGGCCTCTCTTCCCGCCCTACAACTCATGTTTCTCTCATCCCTCACTCCGGTTATCTTTCTCGCTCCTATTCCTCTCTCTCTGTCATCCCTCTCTTCTTCCCTCTGAAGGGCGGGGCGTCAGGTGTGTTCAGTGGCAGAGCTCCTGTGGCTGTTTCCCAGACAGCTGGGTCTCACCGTGCTGCTGCGCGACCAGGCCTTCTCCAACACTTCCGTTCCCTTTGCATGACTGGGCCTCACAGTGCTGCTGCGCGACCAGGCCTTCTCCGGCCCTTCCTTTCCCTTGGCATCACTGGGGCTGCCTGGAACCAGGCCCACGCTCCTAATACAGGCCTTTCCCCCCCTGGGGCACCCTCTCACTCCCTCTCTCTTTTGGCCAGTCTAGCTGGAAGGCAACGGGGGCTTGGTGGATGTAGCAACCTGCTGGTAGGCAGCAAAGTACTGCTGAATTAACACAACACAGAACCACTCCACCCGCTACACACACACACACACACCCACACGTCTGTGCCCAGGAAACTCCCTCTGAGTCACCATTTCCTATGGAAGTGAGGGTGTTGTTGGGCTAGCATTCAGGCCAGCTTGAGAGAGAAGGGTGTTGGTGGAGGGGTTCCTGCCTGTTACAGGTTCTCTGGAATGAGTGGGACAACCACTCCCACTGACCAACCACAGCATGGGACAAGAGACAGGACTCGTTAGTTCACTAGACAAACGACATTCTTTCTCTTCTCAAACATCACCAGGCAGCCTATTGTTCCGGTGTCTGTCTTTAGGCTACAGCAGTAGCTTACGGAATAAACTAGTTTGGCTGGTCTCTGCTATGCAGTCCATCACTCTTCTTAAACATCCTTTACAAAAGGCAGGCAGGTATTATCCGAGCATCTCTAGTCCACAGTTTTACACTGTAGCCTACAACAGAGAGTAGGTGGCATCAGTAAGGCCCCTTATATGGACTTGCTTCCCCTAAAGTGTATGAATATGACTCATAACAAAGGAAACTCTTAGTCCCCAGGGACATACTATATGTATGAGCACACAGACACACATTTGTACTGGGAAGCTTTTGAGCTCATATGTGTTGAACGCCTCTTCTCTTTCAGTCTGGACAAAAGATGAGAGGGAGGGGGGGGGGGGAGGGGGGGGGGGCGCGTCACCATCAACACCAGCCTAGGGCACCATATGGACCTGATTGGTGGGTTGAGTTCATTAGGACCCACAGTAAAAAAAACAAAAAAAACATTTTGCAACGGAAAACAAAAATGTGCATTTCTTATTGGACGACTCCAGGTAGTTCCTCCTAGTTTTTCAGTCTGTTTGGTGCCTAATGAACACAACCCCGATAGCAGTTTACAGGTCGACTCATCCAGGCCAGGACCACCTGCCAAGCAAATAAATGATTCAATGCTCTGGATCAGATGTCCTCTAAGTTACTAAACATGCACCAGCAAACAAGGCTGGAACAGGATAGGGACAGGGCTACTTACTTGATACTTCCATCTGAATAGAGATACACGGTTTCCACTTCAACAGTTGTATTATGTTGGAGTGTATGGTAGGCCTGCACAGGGGTTTACTCACGGATTCAACTTCTCAAAAGGGCGATGCGCAACGTATACTCCAATTACTACACTGGTGTGCAACATGAAAGCTACCGCATGCAGCAGTTCAATACCATATGGGATAGATATGTGATCACACAGAGAAACATTGCTATTGACTCCCCTGGTGCTATGAATGATCCATAGGGCTGGTAATCAATAGATCATTAATATATTGATTGGGAGAGACCTTTCCCTTCAACACTTCCACTGGATGGCTTCTCTTGCCGTGACATCTGAGAGATGCTTTTATATGAGTCAGAGGGGTTGGGTTAAATGTAGAAGACGCATTTCGGGTTTGAATGCATTCAGTTGTGTAGCTGACTACCCTTTCTATGTAATTGAATGAACTCAATTTCGACAGTTGGAAATTGTGTGTGAGCTGTTTGATCGTTGACAGTTATACAGTGAAGTTTGAAACACATTTCTGATTTAGCCTAACTATAATTCCCATAAAATATAACTTTGTTGCTGCTAAATGATGTAATAAGAATGACATTAAACATCAATCAAATACTTTATTCTGCATTTGAAGGAATAAAAAAAAAAACAGCAGACCCAAGACTTAACAGCTGTTGATGTTCTCGCCTAGGCTACCGAGTAGGTTTTTCTGTGACAGAGAGCTTCTGCGACTCGATGAAACGACAATCATCTCATTTGCATACCATTAAGAACGCAAAAGACAACCTAATCAGGCGGCGTTACAGCGAGATAAACGGCGCTTGAAGGCGAAACTTTGTAACTACTGAACTGTAGAACGCCAGAGGGCGGAATTATATAAAATGTTTCAATTTTTCTGATTCCCTCATTTGAGGGAGACGGGCGATTTCCGTTGCGGATCACAGATTGCTGCAATTCGCATTATGGTTGGTCCATCAGACAGAGCGCGATGATGCAACATGGAAAAATGCAGCTAATAACGATCCATGGAATGGGTTAATTTTCCTCAAAATGGGATGAATCCTATTCGGTAGCATATAGGAGTTGATATAACTAGATTGCCCATTAATAAAACGCGTTGAGACATGAAGCAGCATCATAGGTAAAAGGGCTTGTCAACTCTTCACGAGTGCAGCGTTACCCCATAATTTGCCAGTGCGCTTTCCTATTCCAGCCAACACACTATATACTCTGAAATGTAATCACTTTAGCTACATAATTATGTTGTAATCATCTAGCAACTTGCTAGTTATCCCAATGCTATTAATCTGATTGAATTAATTAAATCTGCACCGTGCAGCCTCGAGCCAGCAACATGCCCCGATATAGCCATCGAGCCAACTACTATGCCGTAAGAATTGCGCAGTTATCGCGGAATCCCGCTCCATTTTGTGTTACATCCTGTTCATATACACCTCGGCGGTTATATCGCCCTAGAAAATGTTCCTCCAAATAGAATCAACTCGCCCTCGTAAGACTAAAGATTACATATCCCATGCAATTATATAACAGTTGTAAAACAGCAAGCTTTTTGATCACCCTAATTTAATCCCCGCCAGATAAAATGCTGTAAACCTATATGAATGAATAGCAAAATTGTGGATTTCCCCATATCTTGACCCTCTTCCATTTCCCATTACATCGTGGCATTAAATGCATTGACAAATTATCTAAAAATGAACACAAAAAAATATAATACATACCATGTTCGATGGATCTGGGCTGATTGTCTATGAACTAGACAACGAGTGTGCTCGTTCCTTAGATGGAGTTTCCAGCGGGATGGAGGTGTGTCGCCGTGGTGGTGAGAATGGGGACTATGTATCCCTCCGCGACACTAGCCCAGCCTGCTCACTCACTTCCTTATTGCTTCAACTGGAGATATTGGCTAACCTAAGCCCCTCCCGCTACAGGACGGAGACACGCCAATCACAGCACAGCTTGCGTCTACTGTAGCATACTGTAGTGCAGCAGGCCTCGGGTGTATTCATTCCTCCGATTCTGTTGCAAAACGTTTCTTTAACGTAAGCAAACGCAACGGGGAGGATTCCTACCTACATTTATCTAATAAAAACTCTCATTTTGCTGTTTGCGTCCGTTAGGAAACCGTTTCAGTAATGAATATACCCCTGCTGTGCACCCCCCCAATTCAATGATGATTTGCGCCATTGGCACAGGAGGCTGCTGAGGGGAGGACGTTACTATGAGCCTGTCCTCCCCAATTAAGGTGCCACCAGCCACCGGTGTAGCATAGATAGATAGACAGTTCTTTCTGCTACCGCTCAGCAAGCCGTACCGATGCACCAACTCAGACAATCTGCAACATTGACCCTTTTAGCACGAACACATACGCTGCTGCTACTGTTTATTATCTATCCTGTTACCTAGTCACTTTATCCCTACCTACAGACAGTATATGTACATACAGTATCTACCTCAATTCCCTCGTACCCCTGCACATCGACTCTGTACTGGTACCCCGTGTATATAGTATCCAAGTTATCGTTACTCGTTGTGTATTTATTCCTCGTGTTATTATTTTTCCATTATTTCAATGGGTTTTCTCTCTGCATTGTTGGGAAGGGCCCGTAAAGTAAGCGTTTCGCCGTGAGTCTACACCTGTTGTTTACGGAGCATATGACCAATACATTTGATCTGTTAGCAGGTGCAACTCTCCATACACTGGGGGCAACAACAGCCAAGAACATTCTCAACGTCATCAGGGTCATTGTCGATAGAACCCTTTGTGTTATTTCTACTATAGGCATATACATTATTGGCACATCTCATCCAAGTCTAAATAACCATTTAGCTATAAATGTTTTCCTTCAGCATTAGATACCTGTGCCCATATTGGTTGACGACCACTCAAGCATGAGGATAGATGATAGTCGAACCTCCAAACACCCTTTAATGTTATTTTGCGGCAAAATCATAATTTATCACCCTACAGTAAATATGTCAGTGAACAATAGAGACCTTCTTTCCGCATTAATATCATTATGACCATCCATGATACTGTATTTCGAAGGGCCATAAAATCTAACTAAACTTA